>NC_081191.1:72704058-72891558 GCF_902713425.1 Acipenser ruthenus | reverse complement strand
CTGCTTTTAATAATGTGGCCATACTAGTAAGACATTTTTGTTGTGTGGGTTTTAATTAATTTAAGAGCTGATTACTTCCATTAAGCTATGGTGCATCCTTATTTGGTCACAGGTGGATTTTTCCTTACTCTGGATATTATAAGGTGACAATCAATGTGAGATCCATTTAAGTTCTAGGCGAAATGAGATTCTATAAATATACTCAATTTAGCAGGGTAAGCCATCTGGCCTGAGTTTGTTAGTATTCTTTAGGACAGTATTTCAAATTTGTATTTTATATAGGGGTTGAAAGAAATATCTCTTTCCTTCTGGAATGATATGTTATGTAACACAATTAAATTATCAGGAATAACTGAGAAACATTTACATGCAGCCCAAAACTGACAGCTGTTTATTTCAAAGTGTCATAAGCACTATTTTTTTTCTACAGCAAACACACCCAATAAGGATACAACATACATTTAATTCAGGGGAATATGCTAGACTGAAGTTGATTCTTATTCGTTTTTTTTTTTTGTTCCTTTCAGACAGAAATAATTGCATTGACGAGTTGGATTAAATGTTTGAGAATCTACCCCAATTAGTAACTTAGTTTTATTTACATTTGTACATGTTGTTTCTTCTGGCATACTGGTTCATATGGTAGCTTTTCGGGTAGCCATGGTGAAAAGGTCTTTGGAAGGTCTTGTGATTTGTGAATCACATTAGTTAACTGCTTCATGGAGAACACACTTTAAACTGCTGCATGGCTAGAGCTTTAGCACAGAACTGACAGTGTAGATGTAGCCCAATAAATTACTGAGATTAAATTCTCTTTGGGAATGTGACATAGAATGATAAATCATACAGAATTTTCAATTTAACCAGTTAATTTAACCAGTATTTCAGTAAAATGTATCTCTGACGGCTCTAATTCAGAATTAGACCAGTAATATGAAAAAACATACCCCCCGATTCTGAAGTTTCATCACAATTGGAGTTTCTCTTGTGTGACAGAGTAGGGGGAGTATAAAGGAAAAATGTAGTCCCAAAGTTAAATGGGGAAGTCAGGACTACATTTTCCAGAAGGCCTTGCAGACCTAGTGATGGAAAACAAGGAGTTTTCTAATGAGCAGCACCTGCCTGTGATTAAGCAGACGGGTATTTAAACAGCTCTGAAACAGGGTACAATGGTCTGTCTGCTTCTGTGTGAAGCTTGTGTGTACAGACCCGAAAAAACCTAAAGCGTATTTGATACCTGTATTGTGCAGAAGTGTTTCTGTTAAATAGCTTACCTGTTCAATTATTAGTTATAACTTTTCAAAGTTTAGCTAGTGCTTCTTGGTGACGTTAGGCTTCTTGGTGGGGTTAGGCTTTTGGTTTGTTTATTTTGTTTTGGGCTAAACACGGCAGCCCACAGGGAAAGGACACCACTAAAAATAAATATACAGGCACCGCCCTGTTTTAAACCTCACAAAAAATTGTTCTGACCAGCACATAAAATATTTGTGAGAGAAGATCGATTTTATTTTTTCCCCGCAAGCGCACAAAGCAGGTCTAACAAACATATTTCTTGTTTTCCTATTATTATTATTATTATTATTATTATTATTTTATTTGTTTATTTAGCAGATGTCTTTATCCAATGCGACTTACAGAGACTAGGGTGTGTGAACTGTGCATCAGCTGCAGAGTCACTTACAATTACATCTCACCCAAAAAACGGAGCACAAGGAGGTTAAGTGACTTGCTCAGGGTCACACAATGAGACAGTGTTTGAGTTGGGATTTGAACCGGGGGCCTCTTTAACCACTTGTTACAAGATATCACATTATTTTTACATACAATTACCCATTTATACAGTTGGGTTTTTACTGGAGCAATCTAGGTAAAGTACCTTGCTCAAGGGTACAGCAGCAGTGTCCCCAACCTGGGATTGAACCCACAACCCTCTGGTCAAGAGTCCAGAGCCCTAACCACTACTCCACACTGCTGCCCATTGCTATTGCGCAACCACCAGACCGCTAGGGCAGCTGGGATATCAAAATCAACACTGTAGTACAGATGCAGGATTTTGTTGCATTTCAATGTCATTGGAGGAGACCATGCTTGGTGGTTTAACATCAATTCTTCCCGCCGATCTGAGCCCCCCATACCGCTGCAGGAGGCAGCCGATGAAAACTCGGAATCCTTTTTGCTCATTCCCGCCTGGAACATCCTCTTCACAATTTCTACATTTATTCAATGCTTTTCGATGATATTGCTGTTATCTATACAAACAGCTTGATCCGAATCTGACTTTGTGGCAAAATATTTTCGTAGCACACTGTCTGTTTTCACGCACCATCGTTTTGTGAGAATTTGATAAAGTCGAATGAAGTTGAATGAAACCTGCTAAATAATGTTACGTTAAAAGTAATCTTGTCATTTTCTTTTAATTGATTAATCAATTAATCACACCCGTTTGCCATAATATGCAATTGTAGTGAAAGACAACTAAAAGTAACACTTGGTATTAATGTTATTTTTTGCAAGCATTTATGAATGACACCTAACATTTTACAGGCAACTTTAATTTAACTATTTGACAATAAATGAAAATGTTTACTTGCATGTAATCTGAAGTTAGCCAAAGCAAGTCTTTTAATGTAATACATGAAATACTGTGCCATGCATTACTGTAAAGTGGCAGCTGTACAACAACCAATACTGTGTTGGATATGCTTTGCCATGTTTTGTATAAACTTTAAACTAAAAGGTAATTTATTGATTTGAGTGCTATTTTATTTTTGTTTAATTTAGTTAGCTGAATATGCCATAATTAAGACGTAGACTTAGGCTATAGCTGTAAATATACTGTCATGGTAAAGATTTCAACAAATAGAATATATTGTTTAATAGAAAAATAAACTTACTTGCAACTCAGATGATAAGATAAACTCGGAGTACTGTCGTGAAAGGAAAGCCTCAAATAGCAAATCTTGCACGTTGTTTTCCTTCCTTCTGAGCCAGTGGTTCCCAAACTTTTTTTGCTGTGCCCCTCTTCAGAGATATTTGCTGCCCCCCTTCTAATAAACAGTAAAATAAAACAACAATATATATTTAAGATGGATACACCTTATTACAATCACTATTCGTAATTGTATTACCATGAATACAAAAACCAATTCCACTTTTAAATGAAAAAGTAAGGACAGAGGATTTAAAAGCCCATTTAATTGTTTCATAGCCAAACCCTGTAAATTAAACTGATTTTACTATTATTACAGTATTGTTATTACAGTATACATGTGACTAGTCTTTAAATAATGATAGTAATTGTAATGTTTATCCAGCTAATTTTTTTATAACTTTATTATATTTTTGT
Source organism: Acipenser ruthenus (assembly GCF_902713425.1). NCBI lineage: Eukaryota > Metazoa > Chordata > Actinopteri > Acipenseriformes > Acipenseridae > Acipenser > Acipenser ruthenus. Next base: position 72,888,212 of record NC_081191.1, on the reverse strand, counting down.
TTAATAAAATGCTGCACCCTCGTTTGCCCGTTTTCTACATTCTGCACACAGCAAATCATGTAAATTAAACTAAAAGAAAAGCCCTCCCCACCACCACCCTATTTTGTAAAATGAAGCTGTATCAATCTAGATTTGTATTTAATTTTATTTGACATTAAAACCAGCTGCCGCTACACTTTCAAATGAAGGAGGGCTGGGCGATGGAGAAGCTGATCTACAATAGGTCTGAAACAACACAAGCTGTGCAGACGGGGGTTGGTCAGATTAACAGAGATCCCTGCCTGGATGGTTGATAGAGTCAATCATCCTGGAAAATCACTCAGTCTTCCATTTACAAATCGACAGGAAGTCAGAAAAATGTATTTTCCAGTCAGGTTTTGGCGCCCCTCTAATAACCCTGAAAAACACTGTTCTGAGCTATGGCAAAATGTTGGGTATATCTCCCTGTAACCCGTTTGCCACCGACTTTTGAAGTACTCGCCTCCATATTTCTAGATTTCTTTCTCGCGCACTGCTTTTTGCTACAGCATGTGGGTAGATTAGATTAATCGATCCATTTTTTTTTAATCGATCAACAACCACAGGCATGATTAGTCTTTAATTGATTAAAACACCTAATTAAAAGATTGAATTACATACCACTTAGTAATTTTCCATATACTTAACAAAAAACTGACATAAATTGAAAGATCTGACATTTCGAATTCTAACATGAAATACCATACATCTAAAAGAAACAAGGACCAGGGGTCACAAATGGAGATTAGATAAAGGAGCATTCAGAATAGAAAATAGGATGCACTTTTTTACACAGAGAATTGTGAGGATCTGGAACCAACACCCAAGTAATGTTGTTGAAGCTGACACCCTGGGATCCTTCAAGAAGCTGCTTGATGAGATTCTGGGATCAATAAGCTACTAACAACCAAACGAGCAAGATGGGCTGAATGGCCTCCTCTCGTTTGTAAACTTTCTTATGTTCTTACTATTATGGCTTCCGGTAGACTTTTGTTATATAATCTTGCAGTTTCTTTGATTACATGATGTTAAATAAAAGATCTAAATGATGTTCATATGCAAAACATTTGGACATAGCTCTACACTCTGTTACAAGGGGTAATAGTTTAATGGGAGTAATTGAGGTAAAATGCCAGTAAAACTTATCTACTGTAATTCATAAAAAAAAGTATTTTGTACACAGCAACATTTGAAGCAGTACAATGCGCCAGTTTCATGAACTAAGGTCCATAACACTATTCATAATATTGAGGGTTTGAAGTTTTCGGGTTCTATTTTTGATCACATGACGTCCAACTTAGTTTCCTAATGAAACTCAGAAAAAGCTGTTAATTACAAAACAATGTCACTTATTTTTACCTTCAAAGCTTGACTGAGCCTGATTCTGTTTGGCTTAATTTTTATTTCAAACAGACGTGACTAATTACTTTAATTGCTCATCGCTGATCCTAATTGCATTTAATATCCTAATATGGTGGAGTAAAGTGAAATTGTATCACAATGTGCACTAAAATCAAGGAACTATCAAATACAATCATTAAAATACAGTATAGTGGATTTCAACGCCAATACAGTTGAAGGACTAGCTACATATATTACTGTTTGCATTACGTATTTTAAAAATATGTATTCATTTAATATTTCATTTTCTGGGGCACAGAACCTTTAAGGCCAATTTAGGATCTTCTGATTTTCTGGGAATTCTTGTTGATGAAAAAACATTATGTGAAGCGCATTATAAACTCTGTGGCAAGAATTCATTTTCTTGATTGTGTAACTATTGCAGGGCAGAGACTATTATTTCTATGTGTACTCAGTGAGCCTTGATACAATTGTAACATTAGCTAGTGTTCTGGTGTGAGGTCAAGGTTAAGGAAACGGTACAATCCCAGGCTTATTCCAGTACACTGTGTAACTCATAGGGAAGCACTAGCAGCAGTGAAGGCTTGCAGAGATATTAATGTTTTTAATGATTACCAAATTACACTAAAATCAGTGTACAGGTACTACAACAATTCTGCAGTATGAATATAAGGAGATTTTTTTTAGTAGAGCCCATTGTAACATGTGACATTTACAACCACCCATCTTGTATCATGAGTGAATTTATTGTCTCAGCTTCCATGACACAGATTGTCTCACCTTCCATGTCATTTATACACTGCAGACACAGAAGAGCAAAAAGCACTGACCCTTGCTGGATGCAATCATTACTTCACACTTTGATATTCTCCCTCTTACCAGTTATTTTGGAATTAATAGGTTCCATTCCATAACTATGCAAAGGCTTACGGATTTGCTTTTGTACAATTTTTTTTTGTTTGTTTTACCAGCATAGGAGAATAAGCTTTTATTTATTTTTTTTTTACAGCAGATTCAAAACTTTAATTAAAAACAGCAACAGAGGCATTTTCTTTCTTGTCTGTTCTAAAGGATTCAAATGAGGTGGCATTTATAATCTATTCAAATACACTGCTGGTCCCACATTCAAATGTGTAGAGTGAAATAAAGTAATTTACCTACGATGGTGGTTGATTGAGGAGGCTGAATGGAGTATTTGTACACTGAGAGAAAGGATGAATATAAATGAGCATGTTATCAAAAGACTGCTTCTTTCATTTAGAGAAGGGCAGCTAATGTGGCAAAAAAAAATCTTGCACATCTTTCCTAATCACAGCAACTGTTTATGGATAAAAGGAATACAAATATGATAGCACAAACATCAAGCCATCCACATACAGTCTCTTATCACAACCTGCTGCAGTCTATGGGAATACCATCACTTATTTACAGTCTCAGAATGGAGATTTTTGGAGAACCTGCAGTTCACATCATTAGCCAAAAGGATATAAAAAAAGGTATTGACCAAATTACAGTACCTAACTGTGGCAAAGTGGTTCGCAGTGCGCAGGTGCAGTGATGATGCAGTGCAGCAGAATAACGACCCAACACAGTTCAACGGTGAAAAGAAGCTTCATTGTTGCTTAAATAATAAGACTGCCTATACACAGCAATGTGTAAAGCCCAGTCAAAACCCACGGGGTTCAATCCCGAAATAATACTTATAATAATAACACACACTTTAAACACATACACAATCGCAATTCCAACAGTGAGTGCTCCTAGTGCAAGTGGTGAATTAACACAATTACGGTGACAACAGTAGTGCAGTGTAGTCCAGGGTTTGGTGTTGGCTTTGTATCGACAGCTCCTGGATAGTTTAGCCATCTAACGATGACAAACACAATAGTTAATAGACAGCAAAACAACACGAAACACTCACGGTTAGTTTTCACTTGGACTCTTAAGTCCTTTCACAACCATAACAAAGGAACAGATCGCTTCACCACATCCCCTGATATACCCTCAGTCACGCCCCCTTCAGTAGTGAGTGCAATCAATTTTCCTCCAATCCGCGATTGCCACATCGCTGACTGCATTAAGGCGATGACTTCTGGTATTGTGACTCTGCTTCCTTTCTGGATGGCCAACTTCCAACTTTCCCTGGAATGAATTGCCAACCCATCCAGTCCGGGGCACACCGTTCCTGTTATACCGCGTCCTCGCAGTTTGGGAGGGAGATTTATGACTTGGATACACACGCTCTCTGTCACACTAACCTAGTTGGGTTTTTGTAACTTTTGTAAGCACACCCTGCATAAAACTGAGGTCGTTGATTTGTACCCTAACTACACATTTTTTTAAGTAAAACTGATTTGCTAAAAGCACACACAGAATGATAACACAAAGGACTGATGTTCTTCTGAAGCAGATCTCCTGCTCTCAGGGGATATTGCCTTTGAATTCCACTGCTTGTGTAATAGGTAGGATTCTGTACACTGAAAAGACAATGTCAAAAGACCTGGCACAGTGGTAATGTAACAAGTTAACCATAGTTATAGATTTGAATTCTACCTCTCTATCTTTTTTATCATCATTATCATTATTTTTTTAATAAATGAAATTTTAACACAGGACATTCATGCTTTTAAATCTGCTAAAGTACACTAAAATGTGTTTTATGTCCAAAACATTTTTATGATCCTGTGGCAATAGTGTGTTTGGGTATATATTTGTAAATAAAGATTCATTATTTTGAATGTAAGTTTGTGAGTGTAAGTGATGGGGTTAATTCCATCCCTGTCAACATCCACGTGTGGGTCTTGATTGAATAAGTGATCATCAATCAAGTCCCAGCCACATGGTATAAATAATTCATTGTTTAGTTGGAGGAGTTGGAGAGAGTATGGAGGTTAATTCAGTGAAGGCCACTGAATTAACTGTAATTCAGGTGTTTTACAGCAAACACAAACTGTCAAGAAAACATGGACACGCCAGTTAGAAGACATTTGTTTTCTGAAACTGGACACTGATAAAAAAAAAAAACACTTTGCTGTAGAATTTTAAACATCCACCTTGGCCAAAATTAACTGGATAGCATACAGCCCTATTGACTTGTGATGCACAGAGAACCCATTACTCATACCCATACTTGGATTTATATGAATACTCGTGTTTCGATTTATTCAGCACATATCACTGGAAGTGGGCAGGGCTAAAACCAGCAGTGCCGTTAAAATGCAACTCTGCCCTGATTTTCACTGGTAAAGTGGCCAAACAGTGTTTTAATGTTTATTTAACCCCCCATCAGTGGCAAGAATTGAGCTCACATGGAAGGTGGAAAGGGGTGCAAATGCACCTCACATACATAACCATGATTAATTTATCATTTAAAACAAATAACTAGCTTAGATTTAAACAGTTTTGTATTCGATAAGCATTTTCTAAATATTTTATTTGTTTATGTCTTTAAAATTCCACAAACACAAATATAAACTACAAAAGTAAGTGTTGTTGTACTTGCAAACTTAACTGTTCATGATGTAGTAAAAAAAGAAGTGTCAACACAATGCTGTGCTTCAATATGAAGACGCATTGCACATTTAAAAAAGCAGCTTCAGTCTTTTAGTTGAAAAAAAAACTGCACAAAGAGAACTTGCATACAAAACAAAAAAAGAAAATAGGCTCCATCCACATTTACTCCAAATTGCCTGTCGTCTCTCTTAGGCATCAATTCTACAAGTTAACAGGGGCTACACAATAGTGGTAGCCTAGTATATGAAAGACTTTTTTTGCAGAACAAAATCATATTTGTTTTCCAATAATGTACTGTAGAAGGTAATATGCAAGCTGCTATAAAGAATGCAGTGCTGGAAGCATATTATACACACCTAGATAGTCCTTATAAAATAGGAAACTGACATACAGCTAAAAAAAATTAATCTGTAGAACAACATCTTTTCTACATCTATCCCAGCTCCCCTGCAAATAGCACTCTGTTCTGCAAGTAAACAGGAGCTGTACATGGTATATGAGAAACATGCCTTTTTTGTCACTGTAGAAATTTAGATTTTTTCAATACTATATCAATCAGGTAATATGCATGAAGAATGCAGTTATCAAATACAGTGTTGGAAACTAATTATACAGGATTTTCAAAAGGTTGTAAATGATAACTCCAGTGTTAATCAAAGAATCAGTATGTAGCATTGGTTTTGGCATTTTCAAGCGGTCATTATGCATATTTTGTTATTAAATAATGTTAATATGTTAACGAGCAGTGCTTCTAGCCACTATTTCTTTGGTTTGCATGGGAATTTAAAAGCAAACCCGTGTTAATTGTGATCATTTATCAGGAGTTCATTTGCACTTGGAAAAGGAGGGTTTTAATTAATGAAAGAGTATATAACTCACCTTGAAACAGAAATTTAACAGACTGCGGCTGTGACGCTGACGTTACAGAAAGAAAGAGAGAGTGTATAGGACCAGAGTTAACTTCTGACAGACTACTTAGATGATTCAATATTTGTAGTTATGAAAATATTTTAGCCTTTTCTATACTTGTGGTTATGAATGTTTTAATCATTTGTAACCTCACGGAACGTTTGTTGTATTGCGAAAATGATATCCCGTTATTTGCACGCAGTGTAATGTTACTACCAAGAAATTATCAATGCAACTGCAGCCAATCTGAATTCTGCATGCGTACATTACTGACCTCTACTGTAGATTATTTGAATTATACAACTGAAGTCTTGGTATAGAAAACGGCATATTAGATATTACAATAAAGTCCTTAGGTGACTGCGGATTTGCAGTGCGTCCTTCGCTTTGAACATCTGTGTTTAATTCACACAAGAATGAAGAATAGGCGTACAGGACCCAAATCCACTAGGAATATGATCGAAATCATTAATGTATTTTGCCTAAACGTATTTATAATGTTGTCAGACTCCCCCCCCCCCCCCCCACACTTTATGTACAATGGACACTTTCACCTTCACACGTTTGTATGCATATAAAATGTTCTTATAATACTGTAAGTGTGCAGTGGCTACTTCTAATCACAGTACCAGAGACAATGCATGATTAGAAGAATTCACTGAACAATTAATTATAAACAAATTGTGTATTGCGTTGGGGAGTTCTATCGTAATTTTAAAAGCTTAATAAATATGTAATGAAGTGTTACATATACGGTTTACATGTATAATATAACTAACAACTACAAACACAAATGGCACTTCAAACGTATTTATTTATAGCCTTCAATCGTACACGCTAAAATACAGACAAAAGTGGATGTCAACATAAGAAAATAAATTCCAACCAATATACTGTACTGTGGCAGAGTGGTGAATACGTGCAGGTGAGTGCAGTGCAAAGTAATTACACAAACAACGTTTGGTACAGGTGCAAGGGTGTTTATTTTATTTAGAAAATGTCCAGAGCCTTAAGGCAAACCTGCAAATAATAACACTGTAGGAAGTGGTACAGCGGCGTGTATCACTCCAGTTTATAATCCAACGGGTTTGACCCGTAACCCAAAAGTCCTGTTTCGTCACCCACATAAACACAAAACACAGACACAATTTAGACAGTGCGTGATTTTGGTGTTAGTGGTGCAAACAAAGACAGTTCCTGCAGTGGAAAAGTGAGTGCTGAGGTCCGGGTTTTCGCTGCCCTGCGGCTGCAGCTCCGGATCGTGCTCAGTATTCTTTTAGTGAGAAAATAACACAAAAGACACACAGTGTTAAGACACAGACAAGACACACTCAAGGGTAGTTTCCACAATACAGGCTCCTTCTCGGCTATGTAATTTAACCATCTACAAAGGAACAGATCACTCAAGCCATGCCCCCTATTTATACCCTCGCCCATGACCCCAAGGTTAACGAGCGCATCCGCTCCTCCAGTCCTCGGATGCCACGCCGCTTACCGTCCGGGTTACTGAGCTCGGGTGCCATGGCTCCGCCCCCTTCCGAAATGACCGACTTCCATCTACCCTACAGAATAAATTGTCATGCCATTTCATTAAGGGTACTCTGTTCCTCGTGCACCGTGCCCTCACAGGTCGAGAGGGAGATCTAACACTAAGACTCATTCGATCTCTGTCACATGTACATAGATGGCTTATGGTATTTTTTCCTTTTTAACTAAAAAAAGATTGCAAAATGCACATTAAAAGAATTGTATATAGTAAGCTGTGGCAAAATATACCCCCGAATGAGAGTAAATGACTAGTGAGGTTAAAATTTGTATTTATTTATTTATTTATTTATTTATTTATTTTTTAATCCGATTTTTACCCACATGCGAGATAATCATAAATCAGCATTTTAACCACTTCAACTCCAGATGTAAAAATGAAACCCCAGGTACCACACTTTGAAAATAATAATAATAATAATAATGTTTTCAAACCTGTAATTGCTATAAAATGTTAACATATGATGAATAAAACACAAATGAATGACCTAAACTGTGTTTTTTATAAAGCTTTATGCTGCTGTGTACTACATACCCATATTCAATATAAAGATAAAAACAGGTTTTTTTAACAATGAAAACAAAAACGCTGCTAATAACAATAATAATCAGTAAACAGTAATTATCAAATAAAAATCAAACAACATCAAAACACGTGCCATTTATTGAAATGTTCAATACAACAGAACCCGGGGTTGCCTTTGCAACCACTGCACATTTTTCTTTTGTTTTCTTTTTCATAGCAGACCCTGCACCTTTGTTGCAGTCTCTGCTGCCCTTGTGTTGAGGGATAGTCACAAATGCGTGTACACAGCTACTTTGCACAAGCATTGTGATGGATCTGGCTGCCGCATTGCCTGTACCCTGCTGTGTTTTGATAGTATTTCATCACATCGCTGCCATTTCAAACGAAACAGCTTCCTGTTTGCAGCTGGCTTACCTGTAAAGTAACTGCATGTTCTTTTGTTTGTACAGTATGTACTGTTCTTGGCTCCACATCCTCTTCATCACCATCACTGAGTGAAAAGTCAGCATCGCTGTCGCTGGTATCGAAATCCTCCGAACCAACTTCACTCCTGTTGCTCTTTATAGAAAGACCACGTACGTTGCCATGTTTAGCTTTCGCGAAAAACTATATAAATTACAACTAAACAAGTAAAACTAATAATAAAACAAAAAATAATAATTTAAAACACTATAACTATATATATATATATATATATATATATATATATATATATATATATATATATATATATATTGTAAAAGTTGAATGGCTTCCCGCAATATATCCCAGTCTTCTAAACGCCCACAGGTAGATTGGAATCGCTACATGACACGCAATTGGATACAAATGTCACCTGACCCTCCCACGACTTTCATTGGACATTACACTGTACTAGCACTGCCTTAGAGAATGAAACCTGAAACACTAGACTGAGAAACCTATCATAGAATAGAATGGGAAACTTGATGTACGCACGTACGGCATGATGTTGAAGTGGTTAAATGTGAAGTGTTCTAAATAAATGTAAATTCTGCATGACAAAATGCACAATTTTGAATTAAGTTTCCAAATTATACACATTAGATATTCCCATTATTTTTTATTTCCATTTGGCGGCTGCTCGCTGGTGGGAGAGCCGTCACCTTGTACTCTAGTAGTTTCCATCACAGCAAATTATGCTTCCATTCATTTTTCTTGCTCTCGTTAACATGCATTTTGATTAACGAGTTCCCCTTATCTTGTTGTTGAGACAGGAAGTGATGTACGTAACCTATGACAATCTTTTTAACAAGAATTGCTTTAATTAATTACCCTCATCGACTCAATTTCAAAGCATTAAAGGATTGATTTAATTAACAAATCTCATTTGAAAATCACTTCCTACTAACGCTCTCGTTGCTATACTGTGAGTTCGATACAATAACCCTGGTTTTTGAAAATCCTGCCCACAGTTTCATGAAAATGACTATTGGATAAACAAATAGATATTTATAGAGAAATCAATGAGTTTAGAAGCAATAAGATGGTCGAAACAGCTGGGTTCAGATAGGCAGAGACAGGGAAAAAAAAGAAACGTAGTCAAACACAACCACCAGAAATCAAACCGTCAAACAAATTTGACCCACTTCAAAATTTAGATGATCAAAACCAGCATCAAGAGAACGAAAGGAATAACATCCAGGATCCCATAAACAGTGCTGGCCAGGCAGCAAAAAGAAGGAGGTCATGATTGTTGGGGACTCCATATTAAGAAACACAGCAAGTTCAGTGCACAGTCTGGACCCCTTTACAAAAACAGTGTGCTGCCCTCCAGGAGCCTTTGTCACACACATCACTGAGAACATGTACAGGCTCCTAGAACGAACAGGATACGACCTGGTAGTACATCACCACATCAGAGGTTAGAGCACCATTGGCAAACTCAGATCACAACATGGTCTAATTTGAAGTGCTAGTTAAAACCCCAAAAGTAACAACTAAAGCTAAGGTTTACAATTTTAAAAAGGAAAACTATGGAAGTTTGAAACAGGAATGAAACAGAGACTAACAAGTAGATTGGAGTAAAATAGAGAAATCATCCACAGAAAAAAAGATGGCTATTTTTCAAAAATGTAGTACTAGAGGTGCAAAACAATTATATATCAAAAGTAGACAAATCAAAATCTAAAATAAAATGGGCAAAATGGTTTAACCCTTTGCGGTCCTATGTCAGACCTGGTCCGACATTGCAATTATTCCTATCCGGTCAAATGTCCCTGTCCGACATCATCAAAAAGACGCAAAAAATGGGTTTCTAGTCGTTTTTTCTCCGGAAAAAGCTGAGAAAACCATTCAATGGCCGAGTGGGAGTGACAGGAGCCGAGACAAGCTGAAAAAAAGGGCGTATCTCATGAATATTCATACTTGCCCCTGGCATCAGATAACGGCGGCCATAAGGAAACAAGCTGGCTGTAACTGCATCAGCGCTCAGAGAATATCACGGACATTTGCAGGGCTTTTTTTGAGACGTAATCGTAATAAAATAATGACTTGGATCGCATTATTGAGGAGTTTGATGATAAAACAAGTGATGAGGAGATGATTGATCGGTATGTACGACTATTATTATTATTATTATTTATTTCTTAGCATATGTGAAAGCTATAACGAACGAAAGGGTGGGGCGGGGCTGGAGATGCCTAGTGAAAAAAATATCAAATATATTAAATTATTTTTCACAAGTTTTTACAAAGGAGGATACGGACAACATGCCCCATATGTTGACCTGTTCCTATCCAGTTTTAAATAACTTTAGCACAAAAGAGACAGAAGTGTTAAAGGGACTAGGAGCTAACCAAGATCATGCAACAGTCTCTGAGACGGGTTGTACCGACAGACTGGAAAATTGCAAATGTAATACCGATCCACAAAAAGGGAGACAAAACCGAACCAGGTAACTACAGACAAATAAGCCTGACTTCTATTATATGTAAACTTATGGAAACTATAATAAGATCCGAAATGAAAAATTACCTATATGGTAACAGTATCCTGGGAGACAGTCAGCATGGTTTTAGGAAAGACAGATCATGTCTAACTAACCTGCTTGATTCTTTTGAGGATGCAACATCAACAATGGATAATTGCAAAGCATATGACACGGTTTATTTAGATTTCCAGAATGCTTTTGACAAAGTCCTGCATAAAAGATTAATTCTCAAACTGAGCGCAGTAGGGATTCAAGGAAATGCATGCACATCGATTAGGGAGTGGTCAATAAGTACTGATTAGAGGAGAAACCTCAAAATGGAGCGAGGTAACCAGTGGAGTGCCACAGGGATCAGTATTAGGTTAGATTCTGATATAGTAAGCAAACTCGTTAAATTTGCAGACAACACAAAAATAGGAGGAGTGGCAAACACCGTTGCAGCAGCAAAGGTCATTCAAAATGATCTAGACAGCATTAAGAACTGAGCAGACACATGGCAAATGACATTTAATGGAGAAAAAGTGTAAGGTACTGCACGCAGGCAATAAAAATGTGCATTATAAATACCATATAGGAGATACTGAAATTGAAGAAGGAATCTATGAAAAAGATCTAGGAGTTTATGTTGATTTAAATCAAGGGAAGTAATGTTAAAACTTTACAATGCATTAGTAAGACCTCATCTAGAATATTGTGTTCAGTTCTGGTCATCTCGCTAGAAAAAGGATATTGCTGCTCTAGAAAGAGTGCAAAGAAGAGCGACCAGAATTATCCTGGGTTTAACCCTTTGTGGTCCATTTATTAATTGCGCGTCAGGCACGCCAGGTCAAATTAATTTTCACACGCGCAGTTAATTTTAGACGCGCTGTTTAAAAGTATTTTTTTTCACAGTCAAACGGGTTTAAATGGCCCTGCATATCAACAAAGCACTCACTAGGCATCTCCAGCCCCGCCCCACCCTTTCGTTTGCTATAGTGTTCACCTATGTAAGAAATAAATAATAATAACAATAATAATAGTTGTACATACCGATCGATCATCTCCGGATCACTCGTTTTATCACCAAACTCCTCAATAATGCGATCCAAGTCATTATTTTATTACTATAACATCTCAAAAAAGCTCTGCAAATGTCCGTGTTTTCTGTGCGCTGATTCAGTCAGCCAAATTGTTTACTTCAGACCGCCCCCGTTATCTGATACCTGATACCATGTATGACTATTCATGAGATACGCCTTTTATTTTATTTTATTATTTTTTTTCGACTTGTCTCGGCTCCTGTCACTCCCACTCGGCAATTGAATGGTTTTCTCAGCTTTTTCTGGAGAAAAAACGACTAGACACCCGTTTATTGCGTTGCTATAATGATGTCGGACCCAGTCCGACAAAGGACCTGTGATTGGAGAAATAAAAGATTGCAATTTTTTTGGAATTCCTGCTGCTGATTTGCCTGCTGTTTATTGTACCCTTTACACCCGCCACTACTCTTGCCTTAGCCTGCACGATCACAACACTACAGTCACACAGAGAACAAGTCTCTTCTGATCAGTCTACTGAATTTATGATCAAAATTTTTTTTTCTTTTATAAATTTAGTCGCTGCCAATTATTTTTATCATTTTCTCCCAATTTAGAATGGCCAATTATTTTTTTAAGCTCAGCTCACCGCTACCACCCCTGCGCTGACTCGGGAGGGAGAAGAAGAACACACACTGCCCTCCGAAGCATGTGCCGTCAGCCGACCACTTTTTTTCACACTGAGGATTCACCATCAGCCACCCAAGAGCTACAGCATTGGAGGCAATCCCACAGGAGCCTGGCCAGACTACAGGGGTCGCTAGTCCGCGGTGAGCCGAGGACACCCTGGCCGACCCTGGCCGACCTAACCCTCCCTCCCCCTGGGCGACGCTTGGTCAATTGTGCGTCGCCCCCTGGGAGCTCCCGTCCATGGTCAGCTGTGGAATAGCCTGGCAACGTACTCACGACGTCCAGACTACAGAGTGCATCTTGCACTCCACGTGGAGCGCCTTTATGGATGCGTCACTCGGGAGCCCCCATGGTCTAAATTTTAAAAGCAATTTAGCAAAGACAACATTAAAGAGACGTTTAACCAGCTTAATTAAACACTACATGAAAACTTTATTTAATTTTACAATGTTGTTATATAAGTTATATGCCGTAGGCTATGATACTCTTATAAATCGCCTAGATTAATAAAAATAATAAAAAAAATAATAATACTAATAATTTGTATTTTTTGTCAAGTTTTTTTAAAAATCTCTCTGCGACATACTCCATGTTGCCTATAGATTTTGGCGCAAGTTTTATGGCAGAATCAGAGGTGCAGCACAGTGTAATTAAACACACATTTCTGCTTTAGCAGGGCTTTTTTTGTTGTTGTAAATTGCAGGTTATTAAATAGGTTGCAGTTAAGATGAATGACATCATTTAAAATAAATAGTTAATGCTCTAAAGCAGGGGTGTCAAAATATTCATTCTGATTACCACACCGTCTGAGACCAATAAAAAAAAACATTCTGCTAATACATAGCACCCTTGTGAAGCTTGAATGGAGAAGTGGAGTAATTTGAAGATGAAAAAGCTTATGAGACTTGACAGCTCAATGTTTAATTCACGGAATATCGGTGAAACGTGTATAGAGAGAGATTGTTATAGAGAGTGATTTATAGCAGGCTCGATGTGTGCATTTACTTGAAGGGGGACAAGTGGATAGAAAGGCAAGTCTCAGTCTCGTGATTGGGAACCTTGGTGACTGAAGGCTGGTCGGATGACCCCCGAAACCTGGAAAACATAAAGTGTTAGTCCCCTACTCACAGGAGAGCCGCGGCGGCAGCATGGATGCAGATGCAAACCCACTGAGTGGAGGAAAATGGCCCCGACTCGATGGGGCCGAACGTACTTGTGATCAAGTCCTTGAAGGAAGAAAATAAGATAGAGAGGCCCATATGATTGCACAGCAACGGCACTTAGAGGGGGCTCTAAGGAAACAGATGTTAGTATAATTACAAAGTTTAAGAGAGTAGAGGAACTAAAGGTCCAGAATAGATGGAAACATAGTAGAATAGCGCACATAATGCAAAAGGTAAGATGATTGTGGCTGGGGGTCCAGCTGGCTAGAGCTTAAATGACTGATGCCTGAGAAGCTAGGGGAAGTGATCAATATCCCCCCAAGAGTATGGACCCCTGGCTCCCTGCTAGAAAAAAACCCACACGTGTTGAGGGAAGGAAGACTGCGCCCTGCACAACACTGTAGTATAAGACAAACAGGACATAGCAAGATCAGTAAGACAATCTAGAAGAAAGCCATCCGTGCAGCGGAGAGGAAAAACACCTTTGTTTTTTCTTTTACTTTAAGGTGGAAACCTCTGGTAGTACCGGCGGAGAGGGCGCCCCTACTCCGGGCAAGCTAGCTAGGGATTGCTGGGCTGAAACAATGTCTGACGTTCGAATGTACATCTCAACTGCTGATGAAGTCCAGCGACCTAGAGTTTTAAAAACATGTTGATTTAGGCCTGCTCTGGCAGCTGAAGTTGTAGCTCTGATTCTGAAGGAGTGAGGAGTGTAGAATTGCTACAGCAGACCTGCTTTAGTAATGAGGGAGGACAGATGAGATGAAAACCAGTTCCTAGTGACAGTGTTCTTTGAGCAGTCTGTGAACAGCGGATCTGAGAGACTGGGTTTCTTGAGAGTGATGTGTTTTGACAGAGAACTGTAGGGGCAAAAGGGGGAGTTAATGTTTGATAATTTAATGCATTGTCCAGAACAAAGTTGATCGTTTTTTTGATGTCCTCAGAAACAGCAGGAAGTGCTGGTCTTGATTGTAGGAGAGGTTGCTCGCTCTGATTCCTGAAGCTGGGAAGCTGGAAGAGGATGCGACCGTAAACTCTGCTCATCTTAGAAACCCGAAGAAGGCAGTTATGCAGATTGCTTCCGTCGTCTGATTGAATCGTCTGTGATGGAGGATGGAAACCATCTAAAGGAGCATGTCTGTCATGATCGGCATCCTGAGAGGAGAAGCTGGTAGGAAGGATTTCTCGATCCCGCAGAGAGTCAGGCTGACTGCAGAGAGTGAGAGGAAGGTGGGTGCTGGGACGCACTAGAGTCGGTAATGGTGTTGAATCCCAGACAGATAGGATCTAATGGTAGTGGGTGACAGCTGGAGGATGTCCCGGAGGTGCACGACGAATGCCAGAATCCCGTTGTGGTTGAACTGCGCCGGGATGATTCAGTGCTGGGCGCAGAATTGGGAGTATATATTCTATGCTATTCTGTATGAGGAGTTGGTTGCTGGAGCCAGAGCTGCTGACATGTAGCCCTGAGCGGAGAGAAGTAAATGGAAGGGAGGAGGTTGCAGAGGGAGAGGTGACGCTGCTGGCATGAGCTTATGGAATTTGGAGATCTGCAAACAGGAGCGCATCAGCAGCGTTTATTAGAGGAACCGGGCACATGCCTGGCTTGAATTAAGAATTTGTTTGACACAGATAGCCATATGAGCCTTTGCAGCAAGTTCATGAAGAATGGTACTGAAGATCGGCCTTTATTGATTATTATTATTATTGTCGCTATAGAACAGAATTGATTTTCTAGACCATGATCTGCCCCAGATGAAAGCAGCAGCAACTATTGGGTACAATTGCAATAATGCAGTGGATTTCTGTTCCAGTGATAGAATTGCTATTTCAGGGGCCCATTGGCTGAAAAACCATTGATTGTCCAGTACTGCCCCATGGCCTAGATGAGAAGCATCTGTGAACAGAGCGAGATCTGTAGCTGCTATGCAATCCTCGTGGAACATAGATAGCCCATTATAGTGCTGCAGTAGAGTTGTCCACATTTTTATGTCCTTCCTTGCTTCCAATCTGGTGACTGGAGATGTCGTGATGGAGATTGGCGAGGTCAGTTGAGGCTGCGTGGCTGCGGCTCTCCTGATGGATGGAGTTGCTTAGAAGGCAGAGCTTCCGTCGAGAACTGCTGCAAGATGCACGGCTGAGTTGCTGGACAATGCTCCTTCGAAGGCCAGAGCAACGGCAGGTTGAGGTTGAGGTTAAGCAGAGTGCTGCAATATGGAGTGCGGCTGTGTGCTGTGCGGCTGGGCAGGTGGAAGGAGCAGGGTTGAAAGGTGAGGCAGAGTGGCTGCTGCTTATGAGCACTGCTAGATGCTTTGCAGCTACTGACTGTGTGGCTGTGCTGGAGAAGGAGGCCGCTTCGTAGGTGGGGCGGAACCAACGACTTGGCATCTGGTAGAGGGAGTCAGGAGTGGATGCTGAGGCTGGCTGGGAGCCTGGCGTGACTGCTGAGGCTAGCTGGAGCCCGACGTGAATGCTGAGGCTAGCTGGAGCCTGACGTGAATGCTGAGGCTAGCTGGAGCCCGACGTGAATGCTGAGGCTAGCTGGAGCCTGACGTGAATGCTGAGGCTAGCTGGAGTCTGCCGTGAATGCTGAGGCTAACTGGAGTCTGCCGTGAATGCTGAGGCTAGCTGGGAGCCTGACGTCCATGAAGATTTTGGAAGCTGCGCTCTGTGTGACTGCGCTGGTAGGAGGTGCTGCTTTGAAGGCTGAGGCAGAGCGGTTAGGTGAACATCGGTTGGATGCGGCATAATTGTGCCAGCTGGGCTATGACTGGCCATGAGAGTTGATGGCAAAATCTTGAAGCAGGTACTGGCTGGCGGCAGGAACAGCGCAGAGGAGGAGCAACGGACAGGAAAGCAGACGAGGCTGTGCTGGAAGAGGTGGCAAGAGTGGAAGCCCCAAGAGTAGAGACAGGTGTAGGATCTAGAGAGTGTTCTGGTAGAGCCGGGCCTCCACTGCAGGTTCAAAGCCTTAAGATATTGCGTGTGTTCACAGCTCCTTAATGGCAAACAGAAGAAAAGTCATGCATTAGCTGCAGCAATAGTTTTTTTCCATGTTAAATTGGTCTTGTTCAGTTTCTTGCATGAAATGTTGCTCCGGATTTTCATCCGCAGTTGGTCAGCGTTCACTGGCTTGTTCAACAGACACACGTTCTGCTGCATCCATCTGAACAGTAAGAGAGTCCTTTACACCGACACCATCCAATGCTTATTTATCTATGAGGTGCATTTTTTTAAAATATAAAATAGTGAGGAATGAAATTGAAATAATTTTGAGTAAATGACAGGTATTGCAGGATTCAATTAAAGGATTACAAGATTTGTCATTGCTATTGAGAGGGTAAGAGCTCAGAAAACCATAAGTGTGATTGCTGCTAATAAATTCCAATGACATTTATCATGGGTTAAACAGCGAAATACAGCAACAGATTGAAAGCACTTAGCTTTCAATCTGCTAATTAATGACAAGGTACTGTATAGCAATGAATTGAAAACACTTAACTTTGATCAGCAGCTGGTTGCCATGGAGCCAGTGTAACATGAGAAACTGCACCTCATGAGATAACGCATCCCTTCAGTGCTGCTGACTTTACTACGCATGCGCACGTTATGTGACGTAAAGGGGATTCAGTTTTGCATTGCTGTACCTATTAGAAACGGTATCCCGTGCAATTGTGCACCTCTACTTTATTATATTAATATTCATATTTAGCTGTTTATTTTTCAATAAAATATGTTCTTTTATTAATAAATCCTCTCTCCGGCCACCCAAATGCACAACCAAGCGCAGTTCTTATAGGCCGAGCAATCCCCCAAGGCCCGCCTCTCAGCCACTCAGAGAGAGGGAAAGCCAACACACCCTCTTCCCCACCTCTCCGTGTCATCGCCATGACTGACAGGCGGATCTTACGAGACTGCTGCCCTTTTCCTGCAGAACAACGCATGCGTCAGAGAGTCAGCACAGATCTCCCCTGTTACAAACCCATATAAGTGATATAAATATTTTAGGTTTTACTATTTCTACAGTGTTTTTTTTCTTTTAATGGAATCTGTTATTTTATTTATAATTGATGTGCAATCCAAGAAGAGATAAATATATGCCACATTGTTGCTAAATCCACATGCATTCACCACAATAATCCCCATTGGTTTTAATTGGTGCTTGGCACATATAAAGCATGCAATCAAACATTTTTTCCAGAAGTGTTTCACAATGCCTGTAGGTATTGTCATAGTCATTCTTCACTGTCTGGAGGTCTTGGTGTTACATTCCTGTCCAGTACATCCCAGAAGACTTGACCTGAAGATAAGTCTGTTGACTCTTTATCTACATCATGTTTGTCACCTCCCTTCCCTTGCTCTTCCCTTCATTTCCCTGTTGAAGGAATGAGGTTTGGGAGTTTTCTCTCAGTATCAGATGAATCCATAAGCAGTGATCTGTCCAGATGGCAAAGCATGTCTCCACTGAATTCTATGATCTGCCCTGCCATGTAACCTTGTAGGTGAAAGAATGTTACAACAGTGCTCAGCTCCTCCAATGAAGTGTGGAAGAGGTACAGTAGCATCATACTTTGGGGATTTTTAAATTGAAATCATGTTGGGAATCTAAACAAGGAAGAGTAAAATGTTTATGAAGGTTTTAAAGAGACACTAATATCATAGCATCATAACCTATTGTGCTTGACTGAAAATATATTGGATTGGAAGCTGTGACAAGACAGCGTCACTGGCAAGGTTGTTTCTACCAGGAAGTGAGACTCAGACACAGATGGTACAGTGAAGCGCTAATGCGCACGTTTATTAATAATAATAATAATAATAATAATAATAATAATAATAATAATAATAATAATAATAATACACAAAAGACAGGAACAAAACAAATGGCACAAGGGCCAAAACAAAAGGGTATACAAAACACTTACAGTACTACGATGAGACACGGACGTAAATACACAAACAAGATGGGACAGCACGCAACATGCAAACCACCTGTCACCAACATCAAATCCAACACTAACCGAGGTATTCCGGCAGCAAAAATGCTTGCAGCAGTAATGCAGTAATGAAATGCAGCAGAAATACTGCTTGTGGCAACACTGGCAGCAGCAATACCAACAGCTGTGCTGGGCCGCCCTCTGGCAGCAGAAATGCTACCTCCTCCGGACCTGCAGCAAGCAGTCACAACTCAGACACAGAAGGTACAGTGAAGCGCTAATGCACACGTTTATTAATAATAATTATAATAATAATAATAATAATAATAATCCACAAAAGACAGCAACCAAACAAACGGCCAAAACAAAAGGGTATACAAAACACTCACAGTACTATGTAAATACACAAGGGTGAAGGTGGACATTTTGCAGGTCTGAGCATAGTTTAGAGACATAATACAGAAAAAAGAAAATAGGGAGTTGTTTCAGTGCAAGTTACAAAAGCAAATTTTCAGAAATGAATAAAATCATTTGAATGGTATAAATTTATTAAGAAACTTCTGATCCTTCTTGTTGGTTTTTTTTTAACTGTTACAATAGTTTCTTTTCTGCAAATAAACATTTGTATGCTTTTCATGAAAATCCATATTTCACATATTTTGGGGGATTAGAAGTTGTTCTCTAAATTGGCTGAGAGATTAATTGTTAATATTTAAACATAGAGATTCTTTTTTTGCCTCAGCTTACATATACACTCAGGTGAGTGGTGTCTTGGAACATCACACAATCAACCTAATTGGCATCTCAATTTCATTGCAATGCTGAAAACAATAGACAGACACGTCCTAAAACTAAACATACTCTAAGAAAAATGAACCTTTTTGTAAGGCTATAAAGTAAATGTTTGCCGTTTTTTTTATGCTTCATGCATTGCAGATTACAGCAGCAAAAACATTACTGAATAGCAAACCTATATAAATATGAATTTTAATAAAACATTACAATCTGCAGTAGGCCTAAGGTAATTTTATAGAACACATACACATTCTCACTTAAAAAACAAATATATCACATTTTCACCATTAACAATGCATATCCCTGTCTTAAGAAAGTCTTCCCAAATCTTAATTCGATTTTCTGATCTTCAAATACTTCAGTGTTTACCCACCTAATAAACCCATTACTTTATTGGGAGATTAAATCCACTTTCATGAAGTCAATTATAGAACTGAAGGAATAGGTAAAGACCAAGGTAATTATTCCAAGACTGAATTCTCATTTTCGGGTCTTGTGTTCTGTTGACACGATTGTCTTTATGTGTATCTTTAACATTCAGCACTCCTAAAACATATCCAGGAGTAAGCATGAAAAGCATTTTCTGCTCAGTAGTCGATAACCTCTTCCCTCACTAGCTACTGTATGTTTCCATTAAACTTTTTATATGCACTAAAACAAAGGCTTGACAACTGTGATGGAAAACGAGTGAAATTCGGTTAATGCATGTGAGCGAACAATAAATAAATAAAATATGTTCGATAGGGGTGGATAAAAATGTATCCTGTATGATATATGATGTGCATAAATGCAATGGCGCATCATTTCTTCAGTCATGTGGTGGTATTTGCGTGGTCAACGCATCTCTACCGGGACTGGGCATGTAATTTAAGCTTAATCAGATCTACAGCTATGGCCAAAAGTCTTGCATCACCTAGATTTTTAAGATTGAGACATAATTTAATAAAAACTACATGAGCATAATTTAGATCTTTTATTTAACACAATTTAATCAAATAAACTATAAAATTGTATTGTAAAAGTCTACCGGAAGCCATAATAGCAGTACAGTATTTAATGTTAGATTTCGAAATGTCACATTTTTCAATTGTTTTGTTCGGATCAAGACAATTTATGCGATAACCATTTTGTAAAGCTTGTGACGTCATTACGTACAGTTGTTTGTTTGCTAGAATCCAGTTTAATGGAAACCTGTTTTTGTACGATAAGATTCGCACATATTTTTGTGCGAAATTTTGCAAGTTCGCTAGAAATTTGACTGTCATGTTGATGGAAACATAGCTACTGATTAAAAACATTGCTGCCGCAAAGCTATTGGGACTGTACAATGCAGTTTAAAAACTGTCAAAATGGAACACTGAACATTTGAATATAATGGACTCGGAATTTAATTTAAATATAAAAATAGAACACTGGTGGTATTTGCCTGTGTGGGTCCAGAAAAAAGAAACACTGTTAGTAAACCTGTAAAGCAAAGCAAATACAAGTTTAAAAGTACAGTATAGATTAGGGTTGTGCAAAAACTAATATTCATTTTTATGAAAGGCTGCACACTTTTATTAAAATGATCTCACAAATTTTTGTTTTAGAACTTAAATGTAGTAATGGGAATGAATCTTCAGCTGGTTTTACCCTACATGAACCAAATGAGGCAAACAAACAGTATCACAAAGCAAAGGCTCATTCAGTTCAGTTGAACCATTGCATGTGACCTGTGAGTGTTACTTTTAGGAATCCTTTGAAGTTCCAGACATTGGCTGACATTACATTACCCTTCTGTTTTACTGGCATGCCAAAAGTACTCAGCTGTTTAATTTTAGCACCAAACACACAAATAATTGTTTGGAAACTTCACTTTATTGTGACTTAGGGTTTAGGGCTCCTGTTTTTGGTAATGTAAACAGGCTCCAGTGTCAGTGTCAATCATCTCCTTGGGAACACGATGTGTAAACACGGTATTCCTCCGGACATGACGTCTGTGGTCATGCACTGTAGTTCAGGGACTATGAGCGTGCATACAGATCCTAAAACAGCTTAGAGCCCACATATAAACAGGTTTCCCAAATAATAATAATCTTTAAATCCAGAAAGTTTAAATGAACTGTACCTGTACTGTATTTCTTTTGTAGTCATCATTGGCTCAATAATAGGTCAAAGGGACAAACCAAAGAAAATCTGTCTGCATGATCTATTGATGTGAAAAGATGTTGCCCTCTAAATGGTTAGTTTTGTAGTAGGTGAAAAGTCTTTAATATGATCAAGAAACCATGGAAATCTGTTTCACACCTTTGATGATTGCAACAGCTGTTCCTGAGTACCATGACATACTATATCATGTTTTAATAAATGAAGGGACTTTTTACCAATTGGATTTACTTTCAGAAGGCAGCAGAGGATATAAGGGATTACTCTGTGTGTCTGTGACCCAGGAACAGCAGATCAGCACGTACAGGTACTTCAATAATCCCTTTTGTGAAGAATAGCCCTGGTCTGAAAGGTAGCTCTTGATATAATTTAGTTATCAGACATAGCAGGTTCACCTTTGGGGACTATAATGCCATTTCTATTCTGTCAAGCATTTACCCACCAGCTCCAGTGTCCTATTAAAAACTATTATGTATGACTGAACCAGGTACACTGGGCTTATAAAAATAGCACATTTAAGTTTAACGTTTATATTAATTAGGCTTAAGGTCACAAACATTGAGGTTCCCTCTAAAAATCTTTTTTTAAATGCACAAATCTCATGTAGCCTACATGGAATATTCATTGCCAAAAATCACCTTTAACACAAAAAAATGATTTATATTATTTACAGAGGCATGCTTTATGCCAGGGTGGAAAACATTATTATATTATGATAACCCTGGTTCCCTGAAATAGGAATATTAACCATTACAAAATAGGTGTTCCCCTTTAAGACACCCGAACCTGAAAACTTTATACCAAAGACACTCGTCAGAGGAGGGTGACGTAGTGCTGTTCGAGAGAGTGACGTAGTGCTAGGGAGAATGTGCACCAATTCCTTGGTGGACTCCCGCTGTAGCATCTCATCTACCGTGGGGCCAAATGTGTGGCCTGGAGTGACTGAGCATCCAGCAGTGCTGTCTTGTCTCCGTCAAGCTCGCGTGCTTGGGAGAGCCAGAGCTGCCTGCGCACAGCCACCAATGCTGCTAGGTTTCTGCCTATTGCTTGTCCACTAAGCTTGGACAGCCATAGCAGGTTCCTGGAAATTAGGCGCAGCTCGTCCAGTTGCTGAGACAAGGACAAATGGTTCTCAGAGAAGGACCCAATAAGTTGAACTGACACTGAGTGCGCTCGGTACCAACACTCGGTACTGATCTGGTTCACTTGGTACCATCACTCAGTATCGACATGGCACTTGGTGCCGACACGGGGCCTCGGTACCCACTCGATGCACTCGAACTCAGTTACTGCTAGTGGCACGTTAGCAGGGATGCCCACCTGTAAGTCAGCCCCTGGCTAAACAACCGGTCAGTACAAGCAGGAGAATAGCAGTAGCCTGCACTGGAACAGTAACCTCGGTCCCTTAGGATCGGGTACTGTTTGTGGCGAGTAGCAGGGATGCCCACCTGCACTCAGCAGGACATGAGACAAGAAATAGCCTACTTGCGAACAAGCCTTTGTAATAGTGCTGTTAGATAGCTGCAGTAAAATAGCAACAAGTTGCTAAAGTAGGAACACCCACAGTAGCTGCTCGGGTTTCAATACTTACCTTCCGGTAAGAAAAATGAAACACAGTATATAATACAACCGATAGCTAACGCAAAACGAAACACACAGTAAAAGTACTGTAATTTAATAATTAAACAATTATGAACATTAACAATTATCAAAAATAATATTCTTAAAATATATACATTTCAGCTGAAACAAGTCAGCGGCTTGGGGAGATCCTGGTAGGGATGGCAATAGAGCCGCAGGCTTCCCACAGCACACAAGGCCGCGGTGGGACTTAGCCAGCGCTAGCTGAAATACAGAAAAAATATAGAAACACGGCTAGAAATAATAAGAATTATTTTAGCGATTCCGTAAATAATTCCGCACTTTTTTAAAGCAATTGTTAAAAAAGGAGCGCGTAAATACACAGGAGGATTTAGTTATCAACTCTCTGATGTTAATCAGATTAGGCTGAAAAGGAAAACAGTGATACTGTCAGGGTGAGTAGTGAGTTTATGCTCAGGTTCTGTTGTCTTAAAAGGGAACACCCATTTTGTAATGGTTAACATTCCCTACTTGAAAGGGAACTTCAGGCATAATCCTAGTATAAACTCCTATACAATGAGGTATAAGCATATAGTCCCAGTTTTCTGTTAAATGTTAAAATTTAACATTACATATACTGGTACAGTAGTTCGGAATTGAATCACCTGTGTTGCTAATTTATAGCAAGTATAGAATAAAAAACTTTGATGATTACAAAACTTAAAAGCTAATTAAAGATGTATGTGTCTCTGAATATCTTATTGCTTGGAAATTTCATATACAAAAAAGATGAGAAAAAACACAGTAAAACCTCACAAGGCGTGGTAAGTTAAAACTGTAAATGGGGCTAAATTAAGAAACTGCTGGTATGTTCAAGATGATTTGCCAATTTTTGACACATTGTGGTTATATTTGATGGGCTGAAATTGAGTTCATAAAGTCGTCTTTCTAAAGACTTGTTTTCAGGTTTAAACCTATGTCAACCAGTTTATGGTTGTGTTCATGGTGGGTTCATCATAAACAGTCTCAGTTCAGTTAAAACAATGAATCAATTTGCTTGCTGCTCACACTTACCTGAAAGCAAATGTACTGAGTTTGGTTTGTTTGGTTCATTTTATGTGTTTTTTCAGAACATTGGTGTTCATATTGCAATATTTTGCAAGTGAACTCTGTTAATCTTTTGTGATTAGTGGATTGGGTGTTTACACTGTCTGCAATGCATCTTGGTATATTAAGATGGCACTGATTGGGGGATAGTTCTGTTTTGTCAGCACGTGTTTACATTGAAAGAAAATGTCATTGCTGTGTATTGCTATTGATGCAAGCACTGGAGTGCTGACTGGATTTTGATGTCCAACAAATGTCTAACGTCTCACTGTTTCTTTCATGCAGCACAAATTTCCCACCCTCAATTTGAGGAAAAAATATAACATCAAAAAGATGCATTTACAAAGACACAACCTCAATTATGCATATAAGAGCCATTTAAACAAAGGAATACTACATTTTTTGCAATTAAATGCTACAGACTCGTCTATTAGGCATGTTTGTAAAGCATATTTTATATTAGCAAGCCTGTAACAACAACTAATCTCTCCTAGTCATCGTGCTCTGAGCTGGAGGGGTCCTCTTTAGTACTTGACATCTCCCAGAATGACTCCTGCTTCTTCGAAAATGGCGATTTTAATACACGCTTCACTATACCCGAATTTAAGACGTAGGCCATTTTTGAGAAGACAAAATTAAAAAGTGCGTAACCTACGCATCTTTTGCTGCTGTCTTTATTAGAAAATAACTCAGTTCCTTACGTTTCACTTTGTTACAATACTAGCACAATAAAATTGGTTCGCTTGTCCAATCGACCCAAACCACCATTTCGAGCGCACTCAGATTCGTAAAATGCAAACTAATGTCCTTTCACACAGGGTACAGTTTTCCAGAAATATCCGTAGCCGAGTATGGTTTGGTACGTTTGGCATTTCGTGTGAAAGATCCAAATATTCCGGGGTACAATTAAAACAAACCGTACTGAGACCACCTATGGTGGTTCGGTTTGCTTATTTTTGCTTCAGTGTGAAAGAAAAATGTACTCTGTTCAGTTGCGAACGTATCAAATGTATCAAGTGTACCAAACAGGGTCAAACTCCCAGAAGTGATAAATCCTTGAATATTCCAGGCTTGGAGTTGAGGGAGCACTGGTAAACATAAATTAAATCATTAATTACCACTACAACTACTACTACTACTAGGGGGCCATGTTCAGGGTTAATTTAGAGCATGCCCATACGGAGACCGCTGGCGACATGCCAGCTTTTGTCGACCAGTGGGCTCTAGGGGGCGTGCTCTGTACCACCTCCCCTTTGGTTTTATGAATTTAATTTACAGTCCTTTGAACCGGTTTTTCATTTCGTTAGGTAAGGCCTGGTTCTTGTTGGCACCCCTATTATAGGGGTGCTAAATTTAATTTTTTCTCCGTCCGCCTTTGGGCCACTAGGCTTTAAATAGGACTACTACTACTTCTAGGGGGCCATGTTCAGAGTTAATTTAGAGCATGCCCATGCGGAGACCGCTGGCGACATGATAGCTTTTGTCGACCAGTGGGCTATAGGGCAAAAGCTTAGTTTTGTCGACAAAAGCTTTGTTTTGAGAATTTGACCGGTTTTCTTATTTAAAATTAGTTAAGGTACGTCTTTTTTAGCACCCTTAAGGGTGCTAACTAGAATTTTTTTCCAGCTGTCTTTTGACAGCTGGTGCAGTTCGCTTTATTATGTGCCTTAAATAGGACTACTACTACAGTCGGTGCCGCATAATCGGGATACTGATAAATCATGATTTCTGCTTAAATGGGACAGAAACTCGAGGAGATGGTTCTTCCCAATGCTATTTATGTTGTTTATTTGGTTTTGTTTATATTCGATAGTTTTGTTTATATTCGATAGTTAGAGAAGTTATATTCGATAGATAAATTATAAGTTATACAATAGATAGACAGATCTATGGATAGGCAGTTTTTAGTTAGAGTTTTAGTCAAGTTTGACTTCTACATCAAACTTGACTCCTTTGAAGACTCCTACATCAAATTAAGGTAAGGACACTATATATTTGTATATTGAATTAACATTCATGTTTTGTAATTTAAAGTGCCTTTTGTGAAATGTCAGTATTAACATCCTCACACGATAAACATTATTGATATAGAGATGTTCTTATTAATTTATATTTATATCGAATTGCCGTTATTTTCTGTCAATATGAAATTAATTTATTGTATTTTTTGTTGGACCAGGATGGGAGGATATCAGGTAAAAAATGTAATAACAAATGAGTGAACTGTTTTATATCATTTTAAAAACATGAAATAAAAAAGTACCAATAGGAATTTGAATTAGTGTCTCTCACTCACGAGCCCGGGAGCTCCCTGTCAAACTGTCAAGCTACTGAGGCAAAGGAACGCACATGGGTTGCTAGGCTGTCATTTAGAACATGAGTTATGATAGGTGGTCACTGTAAGGGGTGGGGCATTCGTATAACGTCTACCGGATTGGTATATTTACTGCCATTCTTAATAGTTAATTTGATTATATTACTAAAATAGATTTTTTTTTCTTTTGTGTCTCATCGACTTTTACAGCGGAGGCTTTGCGTACGTCCAACAAAAATGAGGATTTCATATAAATGGAAAACTTCTTGACTGATCTGAACTAATTGGTTGGATATTAAAGCATTGTAAATGTGTTCATTACGTTTACAATAACATGGCAGCCCTTAACATTTATTTACCAGTGGTGCCGAATTAAATAAATGTTTTAATAACTACGATTAAGAACTTCTATTTGATGTATTAAAAATCTCAAATACACTGATTCTTTGATTATTTGAGGTTAGACAGGGGTTGCCAGTATCTGCAAATCTATAGGTATCTATGTCTTAAGTCAGTTCAATCAACTGAAATCTTTATTAGTTATCTCTAGGCTGAATCAATTTTCAATAAACTCTGAATGAATATATATATATATATATATATATAGTGTGTTTTGTGGCAGGGAAATGGTTAAAAGCCTCCATGCCAGCCTAAAATTATTTAATTATTAATGTGTTAATTGGTTTATTGTTTTGGCAGTTGGCATCCTTATTGCAAACTGAGGTCAGCTGCCAAGTATAAAAGGAGAGCAGCCAGTCTGCTGCTGTGTGACGAGCCCGACTGTGTGTCATTCTTTGGAAACGGTACTATGTATTATTATTATTATTTGTTTATTTGGCAGATGCCTTTATCCAAAGCGACTTACAAAGACTAGGGTGTGTGAACTATGCATCAGCTGCAGAGTCACTTACAATTACATCTCACCCGAAAGACGGAGCACAAGGAGGTTAAGTGACTTGCTCAAGGTCACACAATAAGTCAGTGGCTGAGATGGGATTTGAACCGGGGACCTTCTGGTTATATGTGCATTTGTTTCAAAGTGTTGGTATGTTTTGTATGTCAAGTAAACAGCTTAGCTGACCTGCATGTTTGTCAGGAACCTGCCTATATTTAGAAAGTGCTCGGAAAAGCTAGGATTTTATTTTGTATAATAAAAGTGCACCTTGTGTGCTGGAAACATCAAGTTTTTACAGGGGCATGAACCCGAAATAAGGCCATCCTTGTCCCAATTACACACACACATACTGATGCACAATGAAAATGCAACAGTCTAAGTTTTACATCAGTATCTCATTGGGCACATACATAATGTTTTTTTTACATTTTAAATAGTGAGCTGATAGGTTAGTTGATTGTTTGAGTAGTATTGTTCCTTGGGATAACAACATACTGAGCTCAAGGCATGTGATTTCATAAAAACGCCAAGTTCTCAGTGTTTGGTATTTCAGTTGAGTTAAAATTGCCAAAAATTAGTTGATTAAGAATCTGTATAAAATAGCCATTCGAAAGGCATGATTATATTTAATGTAAGAACAGCAAAAGATACGACCATGCCCCGCATGAGTAATGAAGGATTGCCCGATTGCTATCGGCATGATTGAAGGCACCCTGTTTGTGAGAGAAGTTGCCCACAGAATGATATATTCTGCTTCAACAAATCAGCAGATGGGGCTCCCGAGTGGCGCATCCAGTAAAGGCACTCCGCGTGGAGTGCAGGATGTGCCCTATAGCCTGGAGAGCACAAGTTTGAATCCAGGCTATGTCACAGCCGACCGTGACCAGTAGTTCCTAGGGGGCGGCGCACAATTGGCCGAGCGCTGCCCGGGTAGGGAGGGCTTAGGTCGGCAGGGGAATCCATGGCTCACTGTGCATCAGCGAACCCTGTGGCCGATAGGGCGCCTGTGGTTCTGCAGTGGAGCTGCCAGATCTGTGTTGTCCTCCGGCACTATAGGTCTGGTGGCATCGATGTGGATCCGCAGAGCGAAAAATGACAGCTTGGCAGGAGCATGTTTCGGAGGACGCGTTTCCCGAGTCAGTGAGCCGAGGATACAGATAATAATAACTGGGCATTCTAAATTGGCGAGAAAACCAGGGTAAAAATAAATAAAAAAATTGGCGACGACTAAAATAAATAAATAAATAAATGAATAAAATCAGCAGACTAGTCCAGAGAAACCAGGAAACTGTCTCTGTGACGGACAGGCCACGTCCTGGAAGGCAGAGGGTCACCAGACCAGCCCTGGACTGTCACATCCGACTGAACCATCTGCGTAATCGTTTTCAGACTGCAGTGGCTACAGCACGAGAAATTCCAGGAAGAAATAATCTGTGCATCAAAATGACTGTAGCTTGCAGTCTGCATGAGAATGATTTGCATGCTCGGAGGCCGTTCAGGGGTAACATGTTGACAGCTGAGAGACAAAATCGCCATCTGTGGGCCAGAGAACATCTGAGGTGGCGGCAGAGAGTGGTGGAGGGTTTATTTATCGATGAATGACGTTTTGCCCTTGACAGACCTGACGGAAGACAACGTCGTGGTGAGCTTTATGCTGACTGATGTGTTGTTCAAGCCAACCAGTGGGGTGGTGGAAGTGTGATGATGTGGGGAGGAATCTCCTTTAACACAAAAACGCCTTTGGTGCAGATTGAGGGCAACCTTACTGCTCAGCAATACATTGACGAAGTCCTTGAGGCAACAGTTTTTCCATACTAGCAAGCCAATCCGGAAGTGTCGATTTTCCAGCAGGACAATGCAAGACCACAAAGTGCTAGGATTACAATTGCATGACTTCAAGACAACAATGTCGAGGTCCTGCTATGACCAGCTTTTTCTCCTGACCTGAGCAAAATAGAACATCTGTGAGGCCAAACAGACAGTCATCCACAGGCGACAACCGCGTCCAGCAAACCATCACCAGCTGGCTGCAGCTGCACAGGAAGAGTGGCGGAACATCCCACAACAGTCTATTCAGAGGCTGATCGGGTCTATGCGTCAATGCTGCCAGGATTGTGTTAATGCTCAGGGAGGTCATACTCGATAATAACTTTGTAAGGTTTTCATTTTGACAGCGTCACATTTCATACTGAAAAATTATTTTTTGATCACTATTCTTGTTCACATTTTTGTTGTGATTTTGTTTGATATCTGTTTAAAGTATTTGATTAAATCAATTAGACCCGAGTGTTGCGTTTCTTTTGTGCATCAGTATATGTGTGTATACAGTGCCTTGCGAAAGTATTCGGCCCCCTTGAACTTTGCGACCTTTTGCCACATTTCAGGCTTCAAACATAAAGATATGAAACTGTAATTTTTTGTGAAGAATCAACAACAAGTGGGACACAATCATGAAGTGGAACGAAATTTATTGGATATTTCAAACTTTTTTAACAAATAAAAAACTGAAAAAATGTACTAAATTCCCCTGATGGCAGACAGTACGTAAACTGTAGTTTATAGCGTTGAACTGTTTATGTATCACATGATAACAGCAGTATCGATGTTTTTTATGCAGATAATAAAAAGCAATCTGAAAGAAAAGAGCCATGAGACATCCTAAAGGATGGGGACAAAGAGAGAAAAGAAAAATAATTGTTTTCATCAGAGGAAGAAGAAAGAATAGACAGACAATGAGAGGCTCAGAGAGAGAATTAATTGCAGTGGTTGATATATATGTATAGTGCTGACCAAAAATATTAGCACCGTCTTAAATTACAAACTAGGCTGAAGAGGAAATTTCTTCTGCATGTATGTGCATGCCTCTGAAAAGTATGCCTTTACAGAAGAGTAGAAGAGCTTCACATCTTCATGTTGCAGTGATTTATCAGCAATGCAGGAGTGCAGATATTGTCTGGTCTTTGTTCCAATCACCAGGTCACTCTCAGATTTCTGGTTGTTGAGACTTCTAAAATCTACTGTGTACACACTGGAGGCTGCTACCAATACAGCTGGCTTAACAAACTTGCAGAGAAGATCTTTATAAATGGCTTGTAATTCCCTGCCACGGACATGGATATTAGGCTTATCACTTTGCAACAGGAGATTGAGTTTATCAAATGCTGGAATACTTGCTTGCAGAAATAAGCAATACAACTTTGTGGATGCCCTCTCAAAGCAAGACTTGATTCTATCCTGTTTAGTTGATAATGGCATGCTCTCTCTTGGTTTGGTTTTTCCAGATGTGGAGAGGGATTTCTTCTGTGAATCTGAACTAGGCCTCTTCAACTTCTGACAGTGTCCTTCTTCTTGGGCTTTGGCTGAAGACTCTTTACTACAAACCTTTTGCTTTGTAGGTATTGAAGTGTGAACCAACTTCCCACTTATAGAAGGCATCTGCTTGGGACCAGGCTTCTTATGAACCTGACTCTGTTTAAGCTGTGCTGTTACAGTAGGCTGTTGTGCACTGCTAGACTGTGTTCTTTCATGTGGTCTGTCACTATGAGGCTGTGCTTTTTTATCTGGTCCGCCAGGGTGTGCCCCACTGGAGCCTAAAAATAGAAAATACAGTTGTAAATCTCAGTGAATACAGCTATAATATACTTTTGCTGAAGTGTAGATAGATTGATAAATATGTATTAAAATTAACAGATTCATTTCAGATCTTATACAAGTATATAAGCTGTTGAAAAGAGAGCAAGCTGGAGCAAAAGCTTCCCACATGCCACATAAACAAGATCACCAGAGTTAAAATTAAGTTACTGCACCACTATTACAAGCAATAAGATGAATGAAAAGATTACACAGAATAAGTCCCTTACTAGTAGAGTAATTACTAAACAAATCATACTTATACAGATTCTACATAGAACACATTTAATACCACAATTGTTTGTTTGGTTATACCTATACATACCTACATAAAGGATATGTTTGTGTGTATTGTATACCTTTAGTGACAGAAGATGAAGGACTCTCTCTGCTTGTGAAGAACTTTAGTAGAGCAGGCCACTGTTCCAATAGCCTGTCAAGACATTTGCCAACACTCAACCACCTTCAAAGTAAAAAGAGAAGAAGTTTAATTTCTCAAACATTGTGGAAAAACATTATATTTTACTATTACAATATTGATAATTGAACATTTACAAAAAAAGGCAAATTCAATCAGGGATCAAATTACAGGTGTCATCTGTGAACCTGAATGGGAAATGTATTTCACACTTTCTTTGCTGATGCAGACAGTAGAAAGTTTTGTCCTTGATCAGGTACTTTTCTACAATTTAGCTAATAGTCCTTAAAATAAGCATATTTATTAAATTTTTCATATTGTCAGAACTGACTGGAATGTTATACTTGGATAAATGAATAAATAACAATAACTAGATAGAGAATATATATTTTTTAAAAAGCAAGACACTGACAATCATTCAAATAATACATATTATTTAGTAATTTGGTTAAGGCTTACATTTCAAAAATACACAATGTACTAATAAATTCTAGAAGCAACACAACAAATTCAGCTGCACAGTCAACAACCATCAATGTTAATTTTTTGTTGAATCATTAATAATGAAAATAATGATTTAAAAAATGGATTAATTGCTATGGTAGTATTATCAAGAATGACTCATTCTAATTAATAAAAAGGGTAGCCTACCTTGTATTTACATGCTTGATGATTCCTCTGGTTTCGATGTCACAGAGCTGCTGTAACTGTTTTAGTTGTTTATTTCTCTTGCTGCTTTTGTCGAAATAATAATACAAGTCAATCAACAGATCTTCCACTGATAGTGGTAGTTTTGCAGCTGCATACTGGGCTGCAAGGTGTACCAAGTGGCAAGGACATACCTGCACATACACATTTTCATTTTCCTTGCGCACAAACGCTGCAACCCCTTTGTGAACTCCAACCATAACAGAGGCATTATCACAACAGAAGCTCACACATCGTTGCCATGGGATGTTAAATTTCTCCAAATTTCTGTTGAGTAAATTAAATACATTCTCTCCAGTACTCGAAACTTCTTGCATTGCTGGTAGCGATAGTAATTGCGTGACGATTTTTCCAAGAGACCCGTCATAATATCTCGCTACAACTGGATACAGTTGACTGGTTGTGTCACTGCTGCCGTCCGTGCTCAATGAAAAATAACCCAGCGATAATTCCAAGGCTAAAGACTTTGACGTGTCATTTGAAAGGGTTTCGATTATGGCAGTGGTTTTTGTGCGGCCTGATCCGTACTTGTTGGCGATGTTCGAGTCCGGAAATGCAGCTTTGCAAAGTAGACCGATATGATCCGAAACAGCAATTGGAAGATTGTGCTCAACAATAAAGTTTGCAAAAAGTGTCTCTGCCTTTATCACTGCATTATCTTCGCCTGTACTCACTACAAATTCACGCATAAATTTATGATTTCCAATAGATTTTGCAAATTGTTGATGTTTTTTTGTACCTACATGAACGATGCAATCGTGACGTCCACCGTGTTTCACTGAGAAGTCAGTCCGGCAATATTCACAGTAGGCATGTGAGTCAGAGATTTGACTTGTTTTAATAAAAGGCCATTCTGTAGTGTATTCCTGTCTATATTTCTGGCAGGATAGTCGACTTCTTTTAGACGGAGAAGAGTAGGACATTTTTTTTATATCTGGCTGGTGATGAAACCTGAACGATTGTATAAGGCAACATTTGCGCGGCAGTTCCTCTAGGACCCCCTACACCGGTTGCTAAGCAACCCGGCTCACCGCTACTAGTACGTTAGGTAAAATGCCAGTGAAATATATTATTAAGAATAATATGTATATATAAATAGACAGGAAAACACACACATGGTAGCCTGTTGAAACAATGGTTTGTATGTATATTTATAGGCTATACGTATATATTCTTATATATAACGTATATATATTTTTTTTCGTAGTATCAAACCCTTCGTCGTAGCACCGTATTTTACCCTCCAAAATAGTAGCTGCTACGGCAAAATCGTAGCACTTGGCATCTCTGTATATTTGTATGCATTTAATCTCACCGCCCAACCCCCCATATGAAAATCTAATTTTTCAGAGCACCCCTAAAGTTAATTAAGGCACATTCCACATCACAGTTTACACAGCTACATTATTTATTTTAATTTAGAAACATTTATATTAGAACATTGTTTGAAAAAAATGGTGTTTTCTTTCTCACGCCCCTGCTCCTCCTTCACCACTTCCTATTGATGTTCCCTTTCCATAATGGGGGATCGGCAGAGCCTGTGTCAAGCTAACATGTACAATGAGGCCACAATCCAAACATTATGCCAGCCACTGGCTCTGATGCAGCTGGAATAAGGCAGGCAAAGCATGCCACAAAAATGGCAAAATGGCATTACAGGGAAAATGCAGTTCGCTCTGGGTTTTTTCATCAAAATTGGAAGCCCTGAGTGTTTTAAGTTATGGATGAATTACCAATAGCAACACATTAGAATTGAAGATAATGTACCTGTTCTGAACAATCAAATTTTATTTGTAATACAAAAAGACATAAAAATGATACTTTGTCGTTACTATTTATTATCCTCTTAAATAATTATTGTATTGTTATTATTATTATTTAGCACACACTTTTATACAAAGCGACGTACAGAAATTAAACAAAACAAACATAATAAAATTAAACATTTTAAAATGTTTCTTTTGAAAGAAGGGAAAATAAAATAGAAAAAGAAAGAAGGATACAGAGAGAAATTGCAGATGAAAAGACATAGCAGATGTATAAAAGCAAATTAAAAATAGGTTCTAAAAGAGGTTGGGCTTTTTTATGAAATTAAACTATAAAACAGAACATATTAGCCATACTGAGAGACATACTACAAAATGGTACAGGATACATTTTCTTAACCAACAGGCAAGATGTCTGTACAATGCAAACATCATCTGAGAAGCCAGATCGATTCAGGGAAACATGTTTTCATGTTTGTTGAACTTCAGGTGTCAGGATTGGGGATACCCCTGTAGTTTAAGATAAAAGGTATAAAAGAAACACCGGCTCTACAGTAAACTTAATCCAAACTCTAGAAAATGGGTTCAAGTGTTTAAAACATTTAAAATCTGTGGAAATGGTACAGAGCCAATTTAATTAGGCTAGTTAAAAAAAAAAAAATGTAATACTTTGCAGCAAAAAGAGTTTAGGATTTTTTCCTTAAAAAGAGATCCAGACACAGTCATGTGGAAAAAAACAATTCAGAAACAGTCACTTGCTCCAAAATTAGCATTTTATTCTGATTGTTGGGGTCAGAAATGTATAATTTGTATTCTGGTGCATATTATCTGCAAAGCTGCTGTCAGAAAGCTTTCCAGTTTTAAAGCAGTTTCATTTATTAGTGCTACCGGTATCATAACACCCCCTTTTTGGTACGAATTCAAACAGTTGTGCTAATAAGATTCTCAATTTTACAAAAGGTTTCTTTTCTCACTTTCCATTCCATTTCACCCATTGTGTCAATGTCTTTTTTAAATCAATTTTGGAAATACGTTTATAATGAAAAGATAAAAACATGCAAAACACTTTAATCCGTAGCCCAAATTATACATATATAAGTTTGGATCTTTTTGCACTACGTCAAAAAACATTATGTACACACAATTTTTTTTTTTTTACAGTGAAGTACAAATTAAAGTACCAGAGGCTGGCCAAAGCAAATAACAAAGTGTACATGGATTAGAACAAAATACACATTTTTGTAAAATACTATACCACTTCAGAAAAACAGAAAATTGATTCCGCTACAAAATTATGATTTATGACAATCCCTTTATTTGCAACCAGCTGCATACTTTGTTTTTTTTTTTCCACTAAAAATTAAAAAAAAAAACTAAAATCTAAAAGTCTAGCACACTGTAAATTGCTGTTTTCAGGTTTTAATTCCCCTCCAAGCTAATGGACTTTTCCATCAGTTAAGTACTTACTGATTTTTATTTATTTATTTTTTTTTATAAATCGTATTTAACAGCAGTATGGTTTAACCAAAAAGCATGTAGAAGCATACCATAGTTTAACATACTTCAATTTCGTAATCACTCAAGAAATCAGTACCAATAAAGCCTTGAACATAAAACTAATTAAATCAGATCCAAAAATGTACAAAAAGGCACATAACATCCCAGTGCTTCTGTACTGTGAAATTCAAGTGTAACTGAGCGCTCTTAATATCAACGATCCAAACAGTGTCAGTTTAACGATATTCCCTGTGAGCTGGAACTGGATTGTAGCCTATGCCAAAGCCTTCATCAAGCATCTGTGCTAGTAGACTACAAAGTTAAAGCCTAGCCTTTTGTTCTGCCTTCGGGAATACCGGTTTTAAGAAGCTGTCCTTGTCCCACAAAAAAAGGTTCTATTAGTCATCGCTTCCACCATACATGTCTGCAAGTTTCTTAAAACGTGGTCCCCAGTCATTCAGGTAATCATAGTCCTGGTCGCCTCCACTACTGGAAGAGGCCAGGGAACTAAAAGAGCCTGCTGTAGATCCACTGCCTTCATAGTCAAACACCAGCAGAGAGTCATAGGGTGGAGCTGTTGGGTCATTATCTGCTGCCTTGAGTCCCTGTAAAGAAAAAAAAAGATTAAAAGTCTTCAGCTGACAGATGTTGTCTACCAAGAGCAGGTTTAAGCAGTTTTTTTTTTTTTTTCTTTAAAGCAGGGTGTGCACATCATTTGTTAAATTTTTACTACAACTACCTTTAGCCAACATGTCATTTTTGGAAAATGACCATTGATAAGCCATTTGAAAACCAGCTTAAATATGTCCATATAAATATAAAAGTTTGTATAAAAGCATTTGAAAACTATAGTACCAAGTATTGTTTAGTAAGGTAAATATTACTTTTTAAAAAAAAATTTCGTTGCCAATTAGTTTTTATTATTTTCTCCCCAATTTGAAATGACCAATTATTTTTAGGCTCAGCTCACCACTACCACTCCTGCGACTTGGGAGGGGCGAAGGTGAACACACGCTGTCCTGCGAAGTGTGTGCCGTCAGCCGCCCGCTTCTTTACACTCTGCAGACTCACCGTGCAGCCGCCTCAGAGCTACAGCGTCGGAGGACAACGCAGCTCTGGGCAACTTACAGGCAAGCCCGCAGGCGCCCGGCCAGACTACAGGGGTCGCTGGTGCGCGGTGAGCCGAGGACACCCTGGCCGACCTAACCCTCCCTCCCCCGGACGACGCACGGCCAATTGAGCGCCGCCCCCTGGGAGCTCCCGTCCACTGTCAGCTGTGGAATAGCCTGGACTTGAACTGGCGATGTCCAGGCTATAGAGCGCATCCTGCACTGTAGCGAGTGCTTTTACTGGATGCACCACTCGGGAGCCCGCAAATATTACTTTTAAAAAAAAAAATTCAGCAAAATTAAGAATATATACTACATTTGCAACCAGGGGTAACAGAAAACTGAGCCCAAAACGTCTTCAACAGAAACTAGTGTTGGGACAAAAATCCAAATGAATATTTTTTGACATGTATTCGGATACAAATATCAGATGTTCGTATTCGCTACAAATGATAAAAACACCTTGCGCTTATTTATCGTCACACCAGAATTTGCGCGACAATTAAAAAAAACGCAAATGAAAAAAACATAGGATCAACACAGCAGCTCTTAAGCCTCTGTTTAAAAGATTGACAGCAAAAAGTGCACGCATAGTGATCTCTATGGAACGCCATCTGGGACAAAAACGCATTGTGCTGCTTTAGAGCGAGCCAGAATCTCATGGGACAGAAGGAAAACCACGATATATATTAATCAGGGCTCAAAGTTAACGTATATATTTGGTAGCATTTTGCTACCCAAAACTCTTAATTTGCTACTATTTTTCATAATTTGGTAGCATTTTTCTGATACCGTATATGACTGACCCTGGGTGAACACTTTTTATTTTATTTTTTACACGTACACTATTAGTATCTCTCATAAAGTGGGAAACCATTGCTAATAGAGCTTCCCGATAGATGACTGAGGTTTGTACCGCCCCATGTAGACACGCGTGAGGCACACAATGTAAATGTAAATCGTGTTGGACAATGGAGTACAAATACCTACAGTATCAAAAGTAAAATTAAGTAACTGTAAAAAAACATTACGATTTTATAAGATAAAAGGCAATGACCTAACAGGATATTAAGTTTATTCAGTGTCTATAAAATGGTCATTTAATCTGTCATGGAGATTATTTTGTTATAATGTTAGCCCTGGTGTCACAAACGCTAAAAAAGGAACACATAATAGGCTGACTACAAAAAAAAAACAAAAAAACACAGGAGCAAATAGCTAGCTTTAATGTTACCATGATCCAAGTAACGTCTTTGCTGTTTCATCAGTACGAATAATAGAAAAAATAAAATTGCATTAAATTTATCTGTGTTTTCTTTTTATAATAGATCATCACTACCTTGCATACTTCTCCTGTTTAACTAGTGAAACGTGTGCGTTAACACACACACATATTATATATATATATATATATATATATATATATATATATATATATATATACACACACACACACACACACACCCCACATGTTATATACACGCATGGCTAACTAAAGTCACTGTTTAATAAAACGAACCCAGCACATTGACACAAAGCACCACTAAATTAAAGTAAGTTATTGCTTATTTCTTATATAAATATGTTAACGTCTATATGTTTCATATTGCAACTGTGTTATAATATTTTTCTGTGTTTTGGAAGACTTCGATATTATTGATATCGAAATACGTGCACGACACAGATATACAAATTTCATATTGATGCCCACCCCCAATTATAATTATATTATATATATATATACACACACACACACACACACACACACACACACACTAAAAGGGGTTATAGACCTAGTCTATATTTATGGAGACACTATCATTTCTTCACAATCTTCTCAAAGTTAATTTATGTTTCAGACTAAAAAAGGTATTATGTCTAAAAATTGTTGGATAGGACAACAATTTTTGTATTGCCCCTCCAGAAATACAGTTGCTGTAGACTATTTTTATATTCCAATATAATCTGAAACAAAGGCTTTCATATCTTTTGAAGCAGGTCTAAAATTCATGAAACATTTCTCTTAAATATATCAGCAGGGGCTGAAACTGATGGTAGCCTTAGGCTACCATGAAATGTTAACGTTTTCCGGTAGCTTGGTACACTAATGGCTTAAATTATGCTTCTAAAAAAAAACACTTTGTAGCACAGTACATCAGCCCTACAGGAGTGCCAGTCCAAAAGATTGGAAACAAATGTTGAAAAGGAATAGTATTTATCATATTTTCTAAATAATGTAACTCTTTCAACACTGCAGACCTGTATTGAGATCTAATAAAAGATAATTCCATTCAAAACAGACTAGTTGCTTGCATTACATGTGGTCACTATGTAGGTTTAAACCAGAGATCCTGTGGTGTTCAAAATCAGGGATGATTACTTTAATTTCTCCTGACAAAGCTTGTCTTTAATTCATTAATGATTTAAATTTCTCCGTACTTTGTGGTAATCTGCTTTGCGTAGAGTTCAGCTTGGTTCTTAAAAGATATTACATTCTTTCAATTGTTGTCCTACTCAAAATGAACTTGTAACTAGAAGAAATTCAATTCTTAGTATCAAATTAATACAACCTAATAAATTAACGACCTTTAATCCCAATCCCATACCCACTAAATTGTGTGAAACAAGGAGTGCTTTCCCCCTTGGTGTGATTGTGTCTAGAGTAATAATTCATGCAATTAAGAATATAGCCAAAAAAAAAAAAAAAGATGGTAAAACCCCTGAACTTCATAACCATTTTAAAATTGGAGTGCCACATGATTATAGCAATATACCCTAAAGAGACCTTTAGTGAAGCCAGTAAGCGCACTCTCTCTCTCTCTCACCTCATTAATGAAGTCGCCAATGTCCCCAGGGTGAGGAGCAGCTGATCTTACTGGATATTGTGGCTCGGCATGGATTGGTCTCTCATCAAGACGTCTAATTCCAACATGCTTGATGGCATCCGGCTGTACTGTATCAGGCTGTTGAAGCTGGCTCAGGTCGTAATCCTGTAAAGCAGATGGGAAATCAGTGGGAAAAAAACAACAAAAAAACCCCCAAAAAAACACATGGCGATTGCAGAATGCACGACAAACAGAACATCATGATGGCCTGCTTTTCAAAT
Organism: Acipenser ruthenus; assembly: GCF_902713425.1. Classification (NCBI taxonomy): domain Eukaryota; kingdom Metazoa; phylum Chordata; class Actinopteri; order Acipenseriformes; family Acipenseridae; genus Acipenser; species Acipenser ruthenus. Next base: position 72,848,512 of record NC_081191.1, on the reverse strand, counting down.
GTGAGAACACAACGTAGCATACATTAGCCAATCTAGGACCACATGATGATATTTATGGGGGAAAAATTGTAATAGATCATTTTTCATGAGTGATAAGACTAAAATGGTTAGTTATGCTGCAAGGCTGTCAGGCTAATCTTACTTCTCTTAACTACACTACAAAAACTCAAAAGCAAATAAAACCAAACAAATATTTGATAAACTTGGAGAGAAATTTGATATGCTTTCATCTTTATTAATATAGCCCAAAGAAGATGAGAATTGGCAATATCTTGGATTAGTCTCAATGTGACTGACATGATTAGTTGAAAATGAAGGATTACTCCTACCCCTAAATCTTTACCATGTTTGTAGCTATTGACAGTGCATGTTTATTTCTTTATTACAAGATCTATCTTAAAACATGTGTGTGCTCCAATATAGCTAATGGCTAATTAAAAGAAAAAAAGAAGAAAAAAAATACACAGCAGTCTATCTAAATCCTATTCATAATATAATCATTATTGTTATAAATAATTTTAGCTAGCCAATAAAATTAGAAGAAATCATAAGTGTGAATGGTCTCTGATTGCTTCAGCAGTTCACATTAATAAAGGTTAGGCCTATGGGCAAGAAAACAAATTTACAACATTACTCGCCATTCATTATTACCGTGAATTATTGCCTGTTTAATATGAAGCGTGACTGGCATTCGAAATCTTTTCAAATACTGTGTGCATATCGTGTTTAAGTAACATACCTGGTCCTCCTCTCCACCACCCTCCTCATCGTATTTCAGGATGTTGTCACGAACATCATCCTCAGGATCGATCAGCAGCTGCTTGGCTTGGCGTTCCTTGTCACGTCGCTTCATCCAAACCACAAACAGCAGGACAAGAACTGGAACATAAAAAAAGGATAATCTCAATAAAATGAAACATATGTAGTTTTGTTTTTAATTCAAAACACATTTTTATAAGAGGATACAGCTGTAAAAGCTTGACACATGCTTGATCAGTGATTATGTTTTTATCCATATAATCTGCAAGGATTTTTTAGAGGATAACTTTGTATCTAGCAGCTTTTGGCATAGATGTACTTACTGAGCAAGGTAATGATGCAGAGCAGAATGGCAATGATAGCTCCCGTCCCGAGACCAGCAGCAATGATCCGCTCCACGTCAGCACAATCTCCATTATGGTCACACTGACACACCTTTATTCGAAGGATGGAGGTATGGGACATGGGCGGATTGCCAGAGTCTGTGATTATTATAGGGAGCTCATAGATTCCACTTTCAAGATAACCAATCTGGAGACTTAGTTGAGCATAATCACCTGTGGAAGAAATTAGAATTATTAAACAAATTATATGGTTACTGCATTGACTTTTACAACAGTTTTTTTAGGTATTTTTTTTTCATAACAGGTATAAAAGATAGTGGTGTTATATATACACAATGTAATCCTAGGTTGAGTTTTGTAGAAAGGCAATGCTGTTTTTAACCTGTTGCACAAACTTAAAATGTTCAAATCACTGTTAGCATACCACTCAGACGGGTAATGGTCCAGTTCTTCTTTACATCTAAGGGCTTATTAGAAAGTTCAAAGGCAAAAGGGCCAGCATTGGGGTCAATGTCCCCGTCAATTGCTGTAATGTTGATGGCATTAGGCTCAGGCTTTTCACAGATCTCTGCCTCTTCAGGAAACACATGTGGAGCATTGTCATTGATATCCATCAGGAGAATCTGCAGCGTCCCAGTTCCGCTTGCAGGAGGAACTCCTAAGGAGGGGAAACATTAAAACATGTTTAAAAACAAAACAAAATGATACTTACTTAAATGCAGTTTCTTCAAATTTATTTATTTTATTTTTATATATATATTATATATATATTATATATACACACACGTATATACACACACACACACACACACACAATAGCCATTCGAAAACCTATGATAAAAAATTGAACCAGAGGATGTAGACTCAGTATTTTAGTTACCCCTCAAGGCTTTTCTTTAAATGGGAGCATGTTCCATTATGTACACATCACACATTTTGCAAGAAATAAAAGTTCTCAATCTCCAAAAAATAAATAAAAAAAACACAACATACCACTATCTGATGCAAGGAAGGTAGCATTGTAAAAATTATTTTTCACATATGGAGACTCCCTGTCTAGAACTGCTATAGTAGATATCCGTCCACTAACAGCATCAATTTTCAACCAATTTGCAGGATCCGACAGTTTTGAATACCTAAAAAAGGAAAATGTGTTTATTAAGCTTTTAATACTCGAGTAAATCAAATATGAGTAAATGTACCAGAGTTGTGTAAATTACCATCTAGTCTAAAAATGGTGTAGAGTTAAAGAAAGAAAGAAAAAAAAAACACCATTATAATTGAGCCAGTAACAGTTTGAATTAATCAATAACTTTCTTTAAGCAGAGATTTCAACAGTGAACAATTTGGTTTTCCAATACTCTCTGTAAACAAGATGTCTCTTAAAACAGAAGAAACTTTACTGTACCTCATTGTTTGCTGCATATAACGATCAGGATCCTGGGCAGTGAAGCTTGTTAACAATGTTTCAGCTGGCAAGCCTTCTTCCTGTTTGATAAGCTTGGGGTTTGGATCAAAATAGGGACTCTCATTCATGTCAATAACTGTAATGGAGACAGTCGCAGTTGACTGAGGAGGAAGATTGATGCCCCTGGCCAGAGGCACTTGATTTTCCACAACCACAGTTAGCACAAACATCCGACTGGTCTCATAGTCAATGGGCTGTAGAGAAATACAACTATGTTAATGTCATGCTTCATAATGGGGAACAAATCATGCAACAGCAGCACATTCAAAATATGATCTAATAAAAGACAATTGGTTTGACACTTTCAGTATCATTGGAAACAGGCAACGTGGTTATTTTCAGTTCATAATAAATATTTTCTATCAGTGTTTCAGACCAAAAAACAAAAACAAATACATCTTAAAAAAAAAAAAAAAAAAAAAAAAAAAAAAAAAAATAATAATAATAATAATAATAATAATAATAATAATAATAATAATAATAAAATATAAAATGATTCTTATCAATCTCAAAATGAGCTGCATTTTACCTTGACAACAGTAACCAGGCCTTCATTACTGTTTGGGTCAGTTGGAATGGCAAATCTCCCTGTAGAATCACCACCTGTTATTCTATAGACTGCATTCCAAGCAGGTGTATTGGGCTGGTCCTTATCAGTAACAGTTAAGTTGGCAACAATAACATTCACTCTGTTTTCTGGCACTTCTCCATAGAACTACAGAAATTAAACATAATAAAATGGTTTAGAAACAGGACAGGTACAAGCACATCATATCTTTATTAATTATGCCTTTTAATGAAATTAAGATATATAAAATGTATAAGGTGGCAGAGTTTATTATTATTTGAAGAATCTAACTTTGGTTGTTTGGGGCTTGACAGTTAATCAATATAGGTGAGGCTACTGGCACGCTCACCAGCGCACAGCCTTGAGTCTGGAGTCAAACTCACCATTTACCTAGAGCTGCTTAGCCACATGTCATTGTGAAAACTCGATGATAATCATGCTAGCAGCCCTGTCTTGTATAAAGAGCAATACAAAGTTCCCAAGGAACCACTCTATTAAAATCAAGCTCATACCTGAATTAAAACCACTAGAGCTATTGGATGCTTTAGAAACACAATTATTTAGTGGTAACATAGAGCTTTTATGGCCATCAGGTCAAAAGCTAAATAAATTTGGTCAAACACGTTTTAAATCTTGATTTTAAAATGGTAGTCATTGACTTAACTTTTATGATACTGAATAACACACATTTCTAACTGGGTGAATGGGGGCAAAATGTATCCAGTAAATCAGGGTAGGACACTGAGAAAATTAAAACACTGAAACAGGAACATGATGAAACGTTATAGCTGAAAATCAAGTACTGGAGTGATATGTCAAGATAATGCTCTGAAAGAGAAATTTGAGTCTGCAAAAAGCCAGACAAAAGAGCCAACAATGAATTACAATAATCTAATCAAAGGGTGATAACCCAGTACTGGGTCGCAAACAATAAATCCTTTGCTCCTCAGTTTTCTTTCCAAATGTCATGCAGCAGAAGGCTTGGAGCTTCATACTTTAACACAGGGTTACATTATAGCAGGAAAATAATTGCAAATAATAATACAAAGAAAAAATAACTACAGGTTTTCACTTACAGTTTGAGCTGTGAACTCAGGAGGGTTGTCGTTGACATCTGTCACTTTGATAACAGCAGTCCCTGTGTTAGAGAGGCCATATGTTGGGTTTCCCTCCATATCAGTCGCCTGAATTATTAACGTGTATTGTGGCACTTTCTGTCAAATAAAAACACAATCCATCATGTTTAATAAATTAATCACAAAAGTTAAGAGGCCATTGGGGAGATACTTAATCACCCTTACGTGTTACACTTTATATGGTCTCACCTTGTCGATTATACCTTCTAAATACAAACTCTGAAACCCACTGCTGTATGCAGTACGATGTGGTACCACTTGTTTTTCTTTATCGTGTTGTGTATCCCCCACCTCCATGCACATATACAGGGACTTTAATAGCATCTCAGATACTTTTTCTCATTAATTCCTATGATGTACAAAGTCAACATTATGAAACTGTAGTGGGAGAGCAGTGCAGCTTGTTGGTTTAATATCCCAGAGCCTGGAGGGAGGTTCTGATCTGGCAGCTGACTCACTCTCTGGTGAAACTGTTCAGGTACTGGTTGCTAGGTAATAGGAAGCAGACAGATTAATTCACAGAGGAAGCCTCCCCCAGCCAGTGCACATAAAACAGAACCCTGGGGTGTAATTACCAAAACAGGAGGCAGTCACGCATATTGCCTTTTCTCAAATTAGAGCAACTGACTGTCTCTTTCATATTATAAAGTCAGCAAGGCATAACAAATATAGGGCAATTGCTACTTTTATAGAAAAAGGGGTGTTCATCACTCAGACATCACCTTTACTTAAAGCAGACATCTTAACATTTGTAGCTTTCTCAATTACATTAATATATAAAAAATGTAATTTTACATTTTAAAAAACAGGCTGGGTTGTTACCTTGGAAAAATGTAAAACCATCGTCACACTTAAATGTGTTAATTTATAATGACAATGTATACATTTTAATAGGAAGATGACCCTTCAAAATGATTCAGTTCTGTTATTTCCAAACCCAGTGACATATGCTTTTGTTCTGTCCCCAACTACTGGTTGCAGTTTTAGTTAATCCTATTTGTGCAAGACCTTTGGTTTACAATTGCAATTTAGTTTAGCTTTGTTTATACCTCTCTGTCAAGTCCTGCTGCTACAGTGATAATGTCTCCAGTCTGATTGTTTATAGTAAACATGTTTGAAGAAGGGCTTTCAGGATTCTGGGACAGGATCTTGTATCTCAGAATACCATTGTGAGAATTGGGATCGTCCTTGTCGATAGCAGTGACAGTCATAACATAAGTTCCTGGAGATTAATAAAAAAGAGCAAATCTTATTCAGACAATTTTACTTTGATTTAGTACTGGCACTTCCTTTAGCAAACTATTGCTATTGTTTAACTTGCTTTGGCAAAGGAATACATTAATTTTTTTTTAATTATCCCTAAAGTGCCAGAGGTCACACATTTTATTGATTTAATGTATTCATGTATTACATTTAGCATACTACAAGGAAAGGATACCCAATGGTGTATCCATACCAGTGCCACAATTTAAGAAAATGTCCATAACCACCCCAAGTACAACATTTTACAGATCAGCCAATCTTGTAACATACCAACAGTAAGCATTAACCTTCTCTTATGACATAATTTCTTTTTACTTTTATCCAAGTAAAAACAGCATTTCCAATAAACATTACTCTATTTGCATGGTAGAGTATACACACATATTAGTACCTATATGGCTTTTGCTTTATGTAAAATACAGGTAATAAACAGCACTAATAGTATAAAACAGGTTATCCGTTACCTGGCTTTGACCCTTCGGGAACAGTCCCATTCCAGATTTGGTGCAGGAATTCAGGCCTGTTGTCATTCATATCTATCACATTGATAACAATATCAATGGGATTTTCCACCTGGTTTCCATTCAGATCCACTGCATGTGCCCTCAACTGGAAAAAAAACATCAACAATTACAGCAGGAATTTACACATATTCTGTGTGGCTTAAACAACAAACATGACAAGGGGGAGGTCATCTAAACACACTTAAAAACAGCCATTAACGTATAAACCACATGCATAACTTGAACATTAAGATTACAGAAAAAAACTAGATAAACAGTGTTTGCTGCAGTTCAATTGGCTTACCTAAAATTGTAATTCTAAAAACATAAGGATTCATTTCAAAGCCATCAGAAAACTGGTCTTCGGGTGTTTTTTGTTACAGTAGATACATGTTCTGTCTTATTCAATTATCATGAAAAGAGGCTTTATTGAGGATGGTCACATTGATTTATATCTGTCCATGAAACCATCTATTAGCTTGATACATAGATATGCAGCAGTGGTATCTACATGTCTGGAGGGGAAGTAAAAGGTGCACGTGTTGCCAGCCATTATCCTTACATGAAAGTTAGGTATTTGCTCCCGATCCAAAGGCTTAGTCACAGACAGTTCTCCTGAAATTGGATTAATGATGAAGATTCCAGTAGGAGGCTGGTCTGCTCCAGGTCCTGTGACGCTGTAGCGCAGGGAGCGGTTTTTGTCCCGATCTGACCTGATCTAAAAGGGAGGCAAAAGGAAAAGAAAGAAGAGATAAGCAGCAGTTTTACTAGCAAGAATGCACTTTTTTTACAGTGACAAAAAAAAATCTGACAATCTATTAATTACTTCAGTCATGGTGCATTAGTAATAAACAAATCTACCAAACAGTGCTGTCAGTTCCGGCTTACACACAGCAGGCAGTGCTGGTTTCATAAAAACGGTTCTTCCTATGGCAAGGTTAATTACATTTTTTCTACTGTGTTCTTGACAACGTATATTCAGGAAACAGAATCCCATTAAAAAAAAATAAAAAAAATCACCCATTGAAGCCATATATAATTTACTGCCTTTCAATGTTTTAAAATGTCAATTGATACAAACAGTTTTCCTCTTCATTTTTTATAAAAAATTTAAGTTTTATATATTTATATATATATATATATATATATATATATATATATATATATATATATATATATATATATATACATATACATATACATACACACACACACACACTAAAATTATTAAAACAATCTTTAAGCAACCCAGTATCAGTATCTGCAAAAAAAAAAAAATGTATTAACTTAAAATAAGCATATTACCTTTCTTTTCTATAAGTGGCATGTACCTTTTAAGCACATAACATTTTTAAAAAATGTGGTTAAAAATAGAGAAAAAAAAATCAAAAAAAAATCAATCTTTCTATCTATATTCTCTTTACCCTGACAAGCTCTAGTGGAAAAGGGCCTCGGGAGTTTTCTGGCACATTGATTGGGGGGATGACCCAATCTCTCTTCATGCGCTTCAGCTGACCACTACGGTCCAGGTGTTGTTGTGGAAATACAATTTCCCGGATCTGCTGGGGGAACTCTGGGGCACTGGATTTCTTTCCATTCTGAAATTCAAATACAATTAAAATTAGGGTTGGCCGATAACAAAAGTTTCAGTTATTAATTGAAAAATGATCACAGTCAATCATTATTTACAACTTCCTCCCTATTCAGTAGTTGCAAACAAAAGTAGCATTGTTCCAATCTCAAATTCAGTTTACCCAGTTAATTCATTGCAATAGAGTTTGGGACTGCTGGTTTAGGACAGAATACCAGAATAGGACAGAACACCAAACAGTAGGCTTAATTCTTAAAACTTTTAATTTGTCTTTGGACGTACAGAATTAAAAAAGACAGTATTTGTGAATCTCTTTGGAAACACTTATTCACTGTCTATACAGCAAAGTTATTATAAATAATACAAAACAGTCTGCACTGTAAATGTTTATCACATTTACTTACCATCTCAGCATATTTATGTGCCATTTAAAATGTTTTACAATATCAACAAAATTAACCAAGATACAACTATAATAATAACATTGATAAACTTACCGAAGCATTTGTACTTCTAAAAAATGATGAAATATTGTGCTTCGCTGATTTAGTATTCAATAAAATGACAAGTTGAAAACAGCAAAGTTAATGAGCAGCACAGAGCGCTCTCCATAGGCAGAATCATCAGACCCATATATCAGAGTGGAAATCCACTCAATTGAAATCACGCCTGCGTAAAGGTGGAACGTACGGCCGTGATAGATTCTGGTTTTTTTTTTTCATCTGCGGTTCACTTTAAGTTGCAAACAAAAGTGAAATATTTATGCACAGTAGTTTAGAGATAATATATAATATAAATATAATATAAATATAAATATAATATAAAAAATTCAATATCATTCTTTTTTTAAAACTCATTTTTATTTGCATTTCTGAGTTGTTCTGCGTACCCCCTATGACCCTTAGAAGTACCCCCGGTTGAAACCCTCTGCAATATAGTTTAGACAACACACCACTATACTAAAAAGGGTATAAGTAAATTGTACTCAAACCTGCTGAGCTCAAATTTATTTGAAAAGCTTTGCTTTTTCTCAAGGGGATTAGATGATAGAATGGTGAAAAAACACTCAACCTTCAGGGCATATATGACAAATGTACATTACTAGAACTTGCTTTGCTTTCCTTTGTATAAGAAAACAGAAGCAAAGCCACATACACCAAGTCAGTATAACTTTGGAGATTGTTTCCAAAACTGCTGGCCGAGTGATAGATGACAGCAACAATCTGTGCGGCTTTACTGTCTACTGTCTTTTAAAGCTCAGCAGAGTCCACCTTTTTGTAAAATGTCCTTTATGATTTAAATCCTGTTATGCTGGAAAGGGGAGCACAAAAAAAATCCTACAATACATTACTGTTTTCCTTTACACTTTCAAAATAGTTGGTAATGCAAATCATCTTTGAAATCTGATTATATATTTAAAATTCACAGAAGCAGGTCTTGCAGCTACCAGGAACATGATATTTATAATCCTATTTAATTCGAGAGAATTAATGCAGTAATTATTTGGGACCTATGTCAAGAATGATGGATGTTCTTGATGGCTTGCTTAGGAGACTGGGCATCCATCAGTAGGTGAATGTCATCATTTCTAACCCTTTCTAGATAAACTGGTACAGTTTACAATCATATAAAGCAAATACCTATTATAAAACTAATAAGATAATTGTATTGTATGATATACAGGGAGATCAGTAAAAAAGTCACATAAGAACATGTGGTCCTAAATCTACAGGTCTAATCATATACTACACAAGGCTTGCCAGCAATGCTTTTCAGGTCAGTGCAGTTATTCTCCAGAAGCTTTATAATAAACTTGATTGACAGTCGACGTAGAGTACTGCTTATTCTTCTGTAGTTATATTTAACTGTCCACAAACTTTAAATGAAACAATTTTATTAAATACAAGCCAGCAGTCTTAAAATAGGAGTGGCTGCTTCTGGAGCTTGATTAAAATGCTAGCAATGCAATGGATTACAATGTCTATTTTGCATTTGCTTCACATTAAATAAATAGGTCTTAAATCAAGCAAATTTTGAATTAAGTAAAACAAAAAAACAAAGCAAAAAAACACAAACAAAAAAAAACACCCTACACGTTAATTTGAATTTTACTCCGTTTAATTTGTGTATTCATGACCCTTCACCAAATAATTCCAAAGGACACAGTAGCTGATAAACCAACTAACTACTTAGTATTAAGTTGGCTTATTGATTTAGCTGAAAGGACCGTTGCTTATCTACTACAAACAGTAAGAGTAAAACAAATACATAAAAAGTATATTTACTTCTGAAAATAGTTATTTATAATTTACTACCACATCTGGGAAACCTGGTATGGAGCCAGCACCATTTTTGATGTGGCAAGCAAATACAAATGATATTTCTGTACTTTACGTGCAAAAATATCCAACAACATCGAGTCTCTGTATAATACAGATCCTCTAGAATTCAGGAGTGAAATGTTAACTGAAAACTCACTTACAGTAAATAACTTGCCTGTGCATCTCTTCTGCATACACACTGCTGTGTTGAAGTCTGACGTTATTAAATCACAGTGACATGGAGAAATTCATATATGCTTTTAGAAAAACAGTTATCATAAGCCCCTTTCACACTGGCATGCTCTACCTGGGTTGAAACCTACCTCGGTGAGGATCTGGTGTCATGCAGGTCAGCTACGCGATTTCACACTGCTTTTGATAAAGTAGGGTTGACCTGGGTGACAGATGCAAGTAAACAACACGCGTATCAATGCCCCGGAAGCAGCTTGTTACGGATGCTTCCATCCAAGCTTCTCTGGATTGAACCACTGGCCCAAATGTTGGAGCAAATGTTTCTTTATCCCTGCTGCAATCTGCCTAATGGCGTGTGTGTGTGTGTGTGTGTGTGTGTGTGTGTGTGTGTGTGTCTAAAGCAACAAAAATATGGCTAAACAGAACAAACAAAAACATCCCTAGCGGAAGTGAAACCTTCACGCAGGCATGGCTGTTTGTTATTGCGTCGGCTTAAGAACTGCCTTCATGCATTTTGTCTTGCTCAACTCGGGTCATAGCATGTTGACCCCCTTCAGGTCAACCAGGTACGACCCAGGTACGTGTTTTCAGACTACACAGGATTGCGAACCGGAGAGCCCGGACGCGGGCACGAGTGCCAGTGTGAAAGGGGCTTTACTTTAATTGTTAACCCTACCAGGCAAAGTGTCTTGGCTGCAACTGAAAATATGCGTTAACATACACCATTGGTTTATAACCTTCCTCACCTTATGCTTTTCACTGTGTGGTAGCCTGGAGGTCAATCTCACTGCTGCCTGCCATTGCTCCTGGGTTTCTGTATCCTGTGCTTTCACAGAAAACGTAGTCTGCTTGGAAGTAATGTGGACTTTTCTTGCCGCATAAACCACTCCATCATCTCCAATCCTAAAGCGGGATGGGTCACTGGTTTCATAACGAATTCGTCCGTTCCTTCCACAGTCTACAAATCTCACTGAAGAAAAAAAAACAAACAAAAAAAACACGGTAAATACAGAAATAATTTTTTTTTTTTTTTTTTTTTTTTACAATATTTGTAGGGATGCAGTTTTTAAGCCACAGTTGAGCGAGGGTTCATTAACAGTTGACACATTGTATATAGGTCATCGACAGAAACAAACAACCGATACAATAAAATATATAAACAAACATCCACAGGTTGTGATGGAAGGTTTGAAGATGAGCAGGATCAGTTTCACTTACTGGTTTAGGTCATTTTTCAAATAACTCATCACACAGATTAATTTATAGAAAAAGGACAGTTTCAATATATTTCAACCATTTACTTTCATTTAATATCTAATATTTAAAATGTTAGAAATATGTTTTGACATTTACAATGTATTTGTGTGCTCTGGCTAGACGATTTAAAATGTTCATGTTTTAGCACATCCTTTTTTATTTTTTTACTGGATGGAAGTGTAAAGAATTATTTCTCTGTGGAATATATTTTTTGGCAGAGAGGAGGGAAATGTGGTATTAATATTGCCTTGAGCATCTCCCAAGGAATCAATAATGTGTATGTGATTTTCTGTTAATTTAAACACCTCACATTTCTCCGCCTGAAGGGGAGCATTTATACACACACACTACCCATTACAGATCTTATGGAAACCCTCAGTAGGAAAAGAGGAAGTGTAGATTTAAAATTTGACACAAAACTGATTTCTCCACTACATGTGCCCTAAATTGATGGCTAGACTACTGGCCATCAATTTCCCACAAACAAAAGGATTCCACAGTATTTTAATCTATAAAACAGTGCAGACTTAATCCACCAATAGGGTGGCTAAGAATGAACTGCATTATTCAGAATATCTGCAAGCAAGAGTGAAAAAAGCTACCATATTTAAGACAGTTCCTAATCACATTTACAGCATACTGAAAAGTTAAGTGAAACAGCAAACAATTATTCTGTGGTTTGTGTCATATAATTGAATCCCACTGTAGTATTCATTACAATGCAATAGACAACACAAATACAGTATATATGTCAAATCCAATGTGGTCTGTGTCTTGGCGCAACACTTTACAAATACATATATAGAAGAAAAAAGAAGAAAATCTCTTGTTAAAATGAACTACAGAATACATTTCTTTAACAACAGCTTTAAAAAAGGAGGAAGAGTGCATAGTGTTTGCAACCCGATTTTAAAAACAAAATGCCACAACCTGTGGGCAAGAATGTGTCAGTTTGTTTAATATTTACCATGATGAAGACACAATTTAAAAATTTGGAAACACATTTTGACAAATCAGTCAAAATGAATATTATCTGTGAATAAAAAGCCTTCCCACAGGCCAGTCACTTCTCATTATCTACTACTGTTTTTACTGAGCTATCCATATTCACAAGACACTTAAAATATTTATTTTCTTAATGCAGCCAAGTTACAGTAGTAATTTAAAATAGAAATGTAGATACACAGTGCCTGTGTCTAAAATTAAAGACATTTATCAATTTACTTTTCTAACACCATCTTGAAACATCTCTATCGTATAATACTGTACACTGATGAACTTGAAAATGAGTTTAATCTTATTTCTGTGACAGAAAAGGCGATCAATAAGCAGCACAGGCAGGATAAAAACAGGTTAAAGCTTAGTCAATAGTATTTTATTTTAATAATTGCCTCCAAAAATAGTTGGTCTAAAAAGATATAGATGACATTACTCATCTCTTCGAGAATCTAGATCAAGTCTTTGTAAAACTTAAAAATTATTATACACACACAACTGTGCATAATAAGGATGTTATTCTAATCGAGGGTTTCTGGGGAAAGCGCTAGCGCTATCAAGGGTTTCTGAGTAGAAACCCCAGATATAAAATTACTGCCTTAAGTACAGTTTTGGATTATTTATTATAAATACATGGTGACATAAGACTAAGTTTTTAACAATTGAAGTGTTGAGAATAACATTGGAAAACAGAAAAAAAAACCTGTTTAACAATTAATTTTAAACTTCAGTTACTTTATTAACATTTCTTGGGACAGGAAAACTACATTCATCTAAGAATCTGAGTAGAAAATTTGCTTGGCTTTTTTGGAGGTTAGAGGATTTCCCTGTCACTCAAGAGATCTGAGGCCATCAGTCAACACGGCCTAACATGCCACGGAGGGCATGTGACAAAGATAATTTTTTACTAAAAGTGTTGCTTATTATTTTCTAAGAGTACTTGCGTAATTCTGCTCTTCCACTAATTTCTCCCAGTCTTTTGCAGATAAAACTTTAAATCTTCTGCCCATTGTTATTTGTTTTGGTATTGACAGTGTTTTGTTGTGTTGATGTACTGGTGGTAGAAGTTGGTTTTTAAAAATGGAGGTCAGCAGTTTTATCAACTTTACTATTTACAGTACGGCAATCTCATTGTAGAAGGGTCCCGGGCCACCACCATGTATAATAAGACTGTAATACACAGAAGTTTATAGGAAAATGATTGTTCGCCATGAATCATCATAATAATAAAAACAAAACAACAATAACAACTAGAACTGCCAGGCAGTTTTACGGCTTCCAAGCTCGGTACCAGTTGGAAATTTTGGCAAGCTGTAGCATTGCAGCACAAGTGTCAGCAACAGATCAGTTTTATTATTATTATTATTATTATTTATTTCTTAGCAGACGCCCTTATCCAGGGCGACTTACAATCGCAAGCAAATACAAATACATTCAAGTGTTACAATATAAGTCATACAATTTTATGGAACAGTTTCAATTTACAATACTGCTTTAGTTCATTATCTCACAATGTTTTATAAAAGACCATAGTAATTATGACCCTATCTACACACTGTAAGGAGTTATAAGCTAATTTTACATTTAAACTTAAGGAGAGGTCAAAGGTAATGATCAAGGTAATTTTTAATAGAGCATATATGGGTTCATAAATGCGTTGTATATTAACCATAACCCTATGTGCACTGTAAGGAGTTATAAAGCTAGGCTTTACATTTGACCAAAGATTTTGAAAAGTTTATAAAGAAATGTGTCAGGTGGCCATATTGGTTTACACACAAACACCATTTTTGAAAACGTCAATTGTATTGCAGGGTTCGATATTAACCATGGCCTGGTGGCCCGGGGCCGGTAGAGATCACAGTTTGGCCGGTAGTTATGAACCACCAGAGGCCCGACTGGGCCGGTTACATTTAACTAGTATAATTATATTATATTATATTATATTACTCGAATATGTACTATGCTATTCAAATAGTTTTTTTTTTTTTTTTTTTCTCGTGTAATTGTGTATTTGACTACACTGACCCATCCCTAATTAGGATTATTACAATTCAGGTTTAGCGTTGCTGTGACCAGATGGCAACAGCTTGGTTGTGGGTTTACTTGTGAAAAAAATTTGTATCATTTGTACACATACATTTTCAAATCTTCAATACAGTATTTTCATTTTCCAACAAGCACACAAATGTGTGCATGTTAAATGGCTGAAGTAACATATATTGAAAGGCTTCGTTTAGCCACTTTCTTTTGAGACGTGGGCTTTTTGGTTACTATACACAGATAGAAACATACTGAAAATAAAAACCATCATGAAAAAATATATAAATATATTGGGCCAGTTAAAATTGCATCCGGGCCAGTAAAAAAAAAAAAAAAACAAAAAAAAACACATTAGCCCAGTGGCCCAAGGGGCCAGTAGTTAATCTAAACCTAGAGCACTGTATTGACACAGGGATGATGCTTGTCAACTTTATAGTGGCCCGTGTGTGCGCATTTATTTTACAGCAATACCTTACAATATGTAACTTGTTAAAATAGAAAAATATCCCAGGAGTAAAGAATAAGCTGTGTAGGACTTGCTTTACCCCACTTAATTAACTACAAAACAAGGATGCCAAATAGCAGTTCAAGTTAAACGTTGTTTTGTTTATTCCCAAAATAAATAGTACATAAAGTTGACACCGCATTTTATTTTATTTATTCTTTTCATTCCTTGCCATTGCCGTTTCTTCACAGTAAACAGTGGCTACAGACACGTTTTCACAAAGTACAGTAACATGAGATTTACTTGTGCCTTTTTGTAGCTGAACAAGCAAACGAAAACTGAAATTTAACTTTAAACACTGTAAATAAAACAAAACGTGGAAATGGCATTGTAAAGCAAAGGGTTCTTGTTTATTACATCCCACATAATAGAAAGTCATAACAAAATATATATAATATATACAAGTCTGTATGAAAATCACTACAGAACATTTTCAGGAAGTTGGGTACTGTTTAAGCGAGGCATTTCAGAATGACGCGCATGTCTTTCTGTCCAATGAGATGCTGGCTCGTACTAAAAGCAGGACAATGCATTTTTGTCCCAGGTGGCTTTCCATAGAGATCACTATGTGCGTGCGCATCATATGGTTTGTTTACTTTTTGCTGTCTAAAACTTTTAAATAGCGGCTCAAGTGCTGCTGTGTTGATTTTGTGGGGTTTTTTTATATTTATTATACATATCCCATGGAGCATTTTTTCATTTGCCATTTTTTGAAACTGTCATGCAAATTCTGTTGCGATAGTGAATAAGTGCATGGTATTTTTTGTCATTTGTAGCAAATACGAACTTCTGATTTTTGTATCCGAATACATGTCAAAAAACATTTGTTTGAATATTTGGATATTTGTACCTGTCATTCTGATAATTAATAATTAATTGATACATTTACTGCATGCTCAAATACTTCTAAAAAATAGCATTGTTGATATTAATGTATAGCTCACATGCATTTTCTTCTTACCAAAACTTACATACCCTTCAGCCTCCAAGAGGTCTTAATCTAAAGCAATGCAGGAATCAGGGTTAGCATACTATTTTCAGTCTTGTGCATTGCCCAGAAACAAAAATCAAATCAGTAAAATAATTCTCAAACTAGTGCATTTAAATAGTACATAATCTAGTTAACAGTAGTTAATCACAGATTAGATTACTAAATTGACCAGAAAACACAGGGGGGCCAATGCTTTCTCTAGACCTTCTGTCGAATGAGTTAACAACATTTTTTATTTATACATACTGCATGCACTATCTAGAGAACAAGTGTCTCAGTAACATCAAATACTCATTACCACACCGTACCAAAACACTTTCAGAAGTGCCACTTCCAATGTGTATGCAAACTAGAATGTCAGCAGGAACCCACTTTCTTTAGGGATATGACAGAACAAGGAGTGAGGTTATGAAGACTCTTCAGGCAGCCTATAATTAATTTAAGTCCATTCAATTTTAGTGCACAAATATCTTTTCTTACACCATGGTGTTATGGTAAGAAGCTCCATCAAGCCCCAAGATGAGTCAGTTTCAAAATAATTCCATAATGAACAGGTGGAGAAGTGGGGCTCCCTTGGGTAAAACCGCCCATTGTGTTTGTTCTTTCTTGCATTTAATTGATTAATTTATTTTTAATGATCAAATAAAATGAACATACTGCAGATCAGTTGTGATTAAGCTATTACAAATTGTTTTATTAGAAGAAGAACGCGCATTGAACAGGCAATTAAATGTGTTCTCAGCTTATTTCTTCCACTTGAAGAAATGAATACTGGAAAAGTAATGTTGGTTTGGTGCTTACATAGATTTGCCAGTTAACTGTCTGCACTGAAATGTTATTTTGAATCCTGAGGCAGTGTGTTGTCTAAAATGGTTCTACGTGACCTGGTGCCTCTGCCACCACTTGTGCAATGGTTCCAGGCTCAAATTGTATCATGGACAGACACCAGGTGATTCAGACACTAAAGAGCAAGATTCACCGAAAAGCTGCAGGGGTCCTCTTAGCTAATAGCAATTTCAATTTGCATTGCAAGAAATGTTCTATTGACTCCCACAGGAAAATACACCAACATGCTGGCTTGCATGCTGTGACTGTGCGCCCTTGGGTATCTATATTATACATGGCCTAAATAGCGATTTGACGCTTCTGATGTGGTTTCAAGCAAACACAGTATCACATTGGAAGAATTATGCGTAAGGTCTTATGTTGTAATTCAAAGCACTGGGTATTTGCTTGTTTCACTGAACAGCTACAGAGACAGAAGTCAGGCAAATATTCTAATACTTACTATTCCTTTCCCCCTTGCTTTTCTGTTTTTTTTTTAAATCTAGTTTACTAACTTGTGTGCTAAATTAAAAATCACTGGCAGTAAGAAACAAAATCAGGCATTTAGCAAATGTGCAAACATAGTGCAATCAAAGGCCAAGCATGCCTGTGCTTTTTTCAGATTTAATTTGTTTTATGTAAACATAGATACTGTAATGCAAAAACAAATTAATGTACAGTAAATGTGAAAAGCTTTCACACTAAGACAACATGCATAAGCAGGATATGCCTCAACTGTTACAAACGCGTCCTCTACCACTGACTCAGCGACACTTGAATACTTCTACCGTTTCCGAAACGGAGCAAAAATGCACTTAAGGGTGCTTATCTTTTTACATTAGTTAAACATTACATCTATGTAGGCCTTACCTTATGTTTAGGGATTCTATCAGAATGTGAGTTGAAGACTTGGACTAAAGTGCATAAAACACATGCCTCCTGTAGGAACGGATTAGTTTGATGGTATCCAATTACAGAATTAACCATTAAGGAGTGGAACCGACCCAGCTGTTAAGACATTTTCTTTTTGCCACAAGGAGATGTTTTAACCTTTTGACCAAGTTACGTGAAAAGAACCCTATCAATGCTGAGTTAGTATTAACCCTTTCAGTACAAAGTACCAGAAAGACTACCTAAGCATAACTAATTAAATAGGTTTTAGTGTCTTATACAGAAAAATAAAAATGACTAATAGATGTATATCTTAGTATGTTTGGTCCATTGTTCTGAATGGGGTTATATTTCTAGACTAACAAAGGCTTGCAGTGTTGAATAAGTTATTATTTCAAACTCTGCAAGATGGCAAAAAGGAAATGGAATCCATGATCAGTAGCTTCAAAGTGTTCCATATAAAAATTTAGCACTATGATCCTTATTAACAAGCAGCAAACAAAACATGTTCATTTGGAGCCTGACATAAAGCAATGTTACTAGGGAACAATACTTTCACAATCAGAATTTTCAGAAAGTTGACTGGAAATCTAGAGCAAACCATAAAGATCCATTACCCACTAGGGCTCGTTTAGGATAGAACTTGTTCCCAAGATACTAATAACCCCATTGTGGCAAAACAGAGTAAATTAATCACCTTTTATTTGACTGTTTAGAACAAGGTTTTACAATGTTTAACAATGGGCAACAATTTGCATTGTATTTAAAGTGATCCCCTGTTGAACCCCTGCTATTCTTTAAGCTTTGTTTTATATTCTAAACCACATAATACCACAACAGTTTGCTGAAAAGAAAGTCTGGATTTATAATTACAGCTATTTTATGAAACCAACCAAGCCTTGAAAAGCAGAATATTTTAAAACAATTATTTAAAAAAAAAAAGAAAAAAGAAAAAAAAAGTGAAAAAAGGGATTTTGGTTTTTTTACATTTTTTTTTTCTTAAGTGTCTGCCAATAAAAAATAACGCATTGGAACGACAATGCTATTAAATCAATAAATGATCAAGGATGGGCTTGTACAGCAATTATTAAAAGTATATAAACATCATGATTACACTAAAGACTAAGAAATAAACTAAAACGTTACTGTTGGCAACCATCTTTACCCCGGCTATAGAGTTGCACTACAACTCCCCATACTATATAATATATTATACTTAGGGAAGGAGATTTATTGGCATCTTTACAAAGTCTAGAATAAATGTGTATTTTTCTGCTACATAATTCATTTTAAAAATTAATTGTATATACAGTATATAAGCTGTAATTGGATTATGGCTTCTGCAAAAGCATACATAAACTGGTACTTTTCTAGGAGGTACTGAATACCCTTTTGTTATAAATCAGTTTCAGAAGCAAATATTTAAACCCATTTTAAAGATCTTTCTTATATATCATGTCAAATAAATGTGTTTACCACTGTTCTAGCAAAAACAAGCAACATCTCTCGCAAGTGTCACTATTAACCTACTTTACAGGGATGCAATCGCCTCCCTCAAGGCAGTTTTCTAAAAAGATATCAAATGGAGAATAGATCCATCTCTATTATCAATGAATGTCTGTATCTTCTGGCAAAATGTACCAATTCCCAAGGATCAAAAACAATTTACCAATACTGCTGTAAAAGCGCAAGCCGATCACGGAAGAGAGACCTCCCATTTTAAAGTAGGTATTTCAGCAAGTTCTCCTTAATGCTTCAAAGATCACACAAGGCATTGTAATATTACAAATCCTTATAACCTTCTTTATGACCAGCTTGTGCCTTGTCCTGAAATGCTGAGCACCCCTGAAATGAATGGGTGTGACAGAAATATAATGAGTTCTGGTTGTAAATCTCCCTCCCGACCTGTGAGGGCGCTAAGCAGCGAGGACAGAGTTCTTTTGACGGGCTGGACTGACAGTTCTTTCCCGGGTCGGGGAGTTGGCCAGTCTGGAAGAAGATGAGTCTCTGTTGCAAGAACGTATTAACCCGGAAGGTAAACAGTGTAGCAGCCGCTGATTGTAAGGCAGCTGCATTAGTTTACCAAGTGGTCATGCGTGACAGCATAAAAAGGGGAAGGAGACTTGTAATCGGTTCCTTCGCTTGGGTTCAGAGACGCACGGAACTGGAAGGACCGGGAGAGTTCCCAAAAAGTAAAAAAGTATTTGTGAGTCTTTTGTTTGTTTGTAGCACTGTTAGTACTTGTCTTTTGTTTGTAAATTCACGAGACGGCTAACACGTCTCCGGAGCTGTCACCTTGGGCCAGCACTACCCGGAACAACAACACCACAGGTCACTGTTATTTGTTATCACCCACCTTGAGCACTACTGCACGCACCCGGACCGGTGATTTGTGTTTGTAGTATTGTGGGAGCGGATAACGTGTTATTATTTGTTTGTGTTTACAAATCGTTATTCTCCTGCCGAGCTTTACACCAGGGGTGTATTGCCGGAGGATTATTGTTTGGTCGCCAGACCAGGATTTGTGTAAAAATAAAAATAACATTTCCAAATTGGATTACAGTTTTCACGTGTGATTGTTTCTATACTGCATCACCTCTGCATCCAGTCTTAATCAGCAGCCACTTTGCCACAATGGGGTTAAGAAAAAAAAATGTAAAAACACCAACAGAGCAATATTGAGAGTAGCCATACTAAAGTTTAATGGATTTTGGTTTGTAAAATTATGAATGCAGCAGCATTAACTACTTAACATGCAGCCCCAAGAGAGTTTCAATCTAAACACCACCAATGTGAACACCATAATAATCACAAGAATTTGTGGAAGTAACCAGCTTTTTTCTTAAAGCCAAGTGCAGTATTTTAAAAACTGGTTGAAAGGTTTTTTTTGTTTTTTTTTAATATTTCATATTTAAAAAACATTAATTCCTGTTAATTTCCTGGGACAGAGCACATTATAATAATTAGGGCTTCTGATTCTTGCTTTTAACTGATAAAACATCCCCAATACAAACAAAATTTTAATCGGTGTATAGCCAATAAACACCAGAAATTGTTACTCAGTTCACATTGACCACCCACTTCCCCGTTTAAAAAACAAAACCTACTACAAAAAAACAAAATCAAACTACCTTTCCCAGTGCAGTTGGGCAATGTCCTCCTCACTATCATAGATTCGTTCTGAATACTTTAACCCCACCCAAACTACTGAGTGGCAACATATTCCTACATTTCTACTGGAGACCGGTGGCAAGATTGAAAACTAGATTACAAATTAGAAGGCTTGCAAATGCTGGCAAAATGTAAACAAAATGCCTAGACACACAAAAACCCCAGAAGAATGAGTCCATGACCATATAGGATTTTGTTGGTGAAAACAGCAAAGGAAAGAAGGTACAAATTAAGTGTACAAGTACTACCCAAGCATTTTGGAATGTAACAAAAATAATAAATTTTAAACACAATGGAATTACTGGAATTATTTTGAAAATGCAGTGTTGATTTTATTTTGGAAAAACCAGTTGTTACTTGAAATATTTTAAACAAGTGGCTAGCAATGACCATTTCCTGTTCTATAACTTCAACCTGTACGACCCTTTTTGGTACCAAAAATCAAACAATAAATTACCTTTTGTTCCAAGAAATCTTAGTGAGATCCAATGATTTAAATACTGCTTGGGTTTAAAAATTGCCTTTATTTAACTCAATATGGTTAAGAGTGTGTACTTTTAAATCATATTATAAGCTTTTCCTGTATTGGTCATTATTGCATTCATTCGGTATACTCGAGACTTCAAAAAGATCCTCAAATTATTTTAGTTTTTTCCTAAATTTAACTATTTAAAGAAAATATATCTAAACCACTTGATAGACAGGTATAAAAGCTAACTCATTTATAATGTCAAAGCTGCTTATTCATGCTGGCTGTCTTCTCACTACATCACAGAATAAACTGACAAACAAAACCCAGCGTGGTAAATGATAAAGTATTAGCATTCGGATACTGTAAATGTAGAAAGCTTCAAGGAACAAGCAACAAAGCATGTTTTCATGTCACCAAGCCCTTTACAGAACAATAACATTTTTACTAGGTATTTATTTATTTATTTGCACGACAGATGTTCCATCTCAGCAGCCATATCCCCACATCATGGAAAGGTCAGCATTTTTGCTTGAACAACAGACTCATTTAATGTTTTATATTGTCTGCAAGTCTCCATCAGTTTGCCTCTGAAGCTTTTCTTTCTAATAAATGAACCGGTTATTTCCAATCAACACAATCTTTGTCTTGCTGTCAATTCACACCACTACCGTGGTAATTAAACACAAAAAGCCTAACAACTCAAAGATTGCCACACCCATGCAAAAACTAACTATACTTTAAAAGTAGAAACATTAGATTCCTGTAATGTTTATGCTGGGGGTTTTGAAGAGTGACTTGATAACCAGCTACAGTGCATAAATTCACCCTCCTCCATCAGCAGCTCCCCCACACCTCTATACGTCAAGCAGCAAGACAAAGCCAGATTTACATGCACCAGTGACGGGTGGTACCACCAGGACTGGGGGAAAATAGATTGCTGCTTAAGTGTGTCAGGTGGTGTCCCATTTTCTTTGTCTCCTGCTACACTTCAAGGTATTAAAATAGCATTTGCGCTCTCAAGCTTATACATTCCTTTGTACATGCTGGGGGACTTGCCTATTCATTTCTAAATCTATTAACTTAAGTATGCCAGTACAATGACTACATTTTCTGATCTCAGTTCCGTGGATACCGACTTTAAATTCCTAATAAGGGCATACTGCATTTTTTATTTATTTATTTTTTATTATTTATTTCTTAGCAGACACCCTTATCCAGGGCGACTTACAATTGTTACAAGATATCACTTTTTTTTTTTTTTTTTTAATTGACAGACTTGTACATTTCATTGCACATAACATACAGTATGGATTAGAAATTCAATTTATTGCTCTAATCTAAATGTAATCCTATTTTATTTTTTTTTTTACACATTCAGGTTTCAGGTTTTTGCTTTCAAGGTTTATGTACTGCATTTTCCCCCACTTTGACCCCATTTAAGACTTCTAAAACATGGATTTCAGAAGTTTTGGGTACCAGCAAGTTTTTGTTTGGCTGCTGGAGTGGATTACTGAACAGCCACCTTAGTATCGCCTAAACGATGGTGTTTTCTAATCTTTAAATAAATCTACTAGCATTAAGATGATTAATTTTACAGACATTTCCAATGTGTATCCATTATAAACCCAATTCATTACTTTGTTCTCCTTGCCTAAAAAAAAAAAAAAACAGCTCATGTTTGGTATCTTGTTTAAACAGCATTATTAAAATGGTTTCTAGTTTAATCAGTATTAAAATGCTTCTTTGTTTAAACAGTACAGTAGGTCTACTAGCTGCGTACTCTTTTTTTTGTTTGTTTTACTATAGCTCAATTGATTATTACTCTGACAGAGTTGTGTAGGAAAAATATACCCCTTCTTCCATTATGAATCAGCTGTTCTTTCTAACAATTAAGTGTTTATAACACTTAGTTTAAGGAATGTCAGAGCATGTGTGCCAAGTTCATACCGTCCAGAAGATGGGTTACATCAACAGCTGCATTAGCACAGTTCAACAATGTGGGTTCAACTTAATGCATTACACGGTGGTTTAAGGATTTGGTATGTTCAATTGCCAATTGTCCATCTAAATAAAAATGGATTCCATTACTAAATACTACCAAGGAGACTAACATCCTAATAAAAACCACACTGAAGTCTGAAACTCATGCAGATTTATTTTAACAGTTTAATATAGTTTCATTAAGAACAATTGCTTTCAAAGCCACAAGTTGAGGTACACATTTAAAAAAAAATAAGAAAAAACAATATTTTTGACTGAGTTAGTCAACAGCTCTGCATGGTATTTCAAATACAGGCAGTCCTCACACTTACGATACAATTGGGTCCTGAAAGTCGCGTTTTAAGTCGAAGCACATGTTCCCATAGGAATAATGTTATAAATAAGGTTACGTTCCTGGCTCTTTGGCCAGATAATGTATGTTTACAAAAATGACCCGTTATATTGTACTCATGCAAACATTTAAATTGAACTCTTTACACTCAGCCCGTTGATTCCAGGGCACCCCAGTGGTTACGCGCATATTACTCGGTCACTGTAAAAGCCATCTACCTGGCTTGTTTAAAATCACAGACTAAGGGCTTTCCAATGACGTATTCAGTGTGTGTATGCGGTACTCCTAGCCGGAACTACGATCGCCTGAAGTTAAGCCCCTCATCATGTGACAGAGTTCACAGCTTAGGTTTCATTTTGAATCCACTGCACTTATCAGACATTGTTAAGGGCAAACATATTCTAAAAAAAAAACAAAGGCTAAGTCAGGGCGACCACGACAGGTACTGTGGTTCAGACACCGAGCATGTGCACATGACGCATGGCTCGTGTCTCGCCGCGTCGTAAATGCTGTATCGATACCGTAAAGTCAAAGCTGGGTAATAATGCAAAAGAGTCGTAAGTGCCTCTATACCCTTTTCCAATCAGGACACAGAAACCAATTATTTTGAGCAAATTCTCATTACTGAATTCTATGGCAGAGCAAAGGGAGTTTGTATAAAATTAAACACATTTTGAGTGAGAAATAAACGATGAATTAAAATAAATAAATTGATTGGTTCCTTTCATTTTCATTCTTAACTTGTCTTTTTCATGCAGTGAACCAATTAAGTGCAAGTATGAGTAAACTTCTTTAACATATTAAAAGCTCCAAGACAACTTATAATTCTTTTAAAAATTGATAAAACAGGCTATTCATAATTAAAAACCCAGGGTCTCTCAAATACTACCCAAAACTATAGAGTTTAGTCTTTCAGTGAAAGCATACGCCTTTTTATGCAAAGGCTTACTTGTGGGCATTATTAAATGGAAAAGGTGGTGACCAAACACTTCCCTATATTCTATTACACTTCCAAGCTCAGCTGCTCCCGGCACAATACCCGCACCTGGGGTCCATAAGAGTTTCAGTTACATCCTTGCATAGTCCCACTATAAATGGGTATTGAAAGTTAATTATATCGAATTAAGAGAACTGTGTAATAAATGGCTTTCATTTCTCAATGACCGAAGTTTGCTTCCACTGAAGCTTTTACAATGCATTGCTCCTTTTTCTTGGCCTCCTGCTTTGCATATAGTGGGAGGAGTAGCTAAAGGTTATCTACATCATGGAATTCTTAGAGGGTAAGCACAATGGAGGTGAACAGCATGCCTCTAGCTTTGTTAGCGGAAGGAAGAATAAAATAAAAAAGAACCATCCTTACTGGTGACGACAGGAAAGTTTGCTCCCTCTTCCTCAGAACTCTAGCTGTCGATTCCCCTTTTCACCTTTGAAATGTATCTTTTGGCTGGCATTGAAATTCAATGCAGCCCTTTAAAAGAGATCTGCTTTCATGCAGCAGAGACAAAGGCCCTGTGAATCGATGTTTAAACCCCCCCAAGATAAAGCAGTCTCTCCACTGATCTGTGATGAGAAAAAGACGGATCTAACGAAGGCCTGATAAGAAGCCCAACACTACTGCTCATGTATTCAAACATAGAAACAAGGAAGCCAAAACTGACCAAACTATTTGTTTACTTTTAAATTTTATAGCCTTATAAAAGTTCACCTTTTGTCATAACCAGAAAATAAATTTGTCAAGGTGCAACCCTTTTCAGCATGTTTAACCCCAACAATAAAATATGTATAAGCTTTCCCGAGTTAACATAAATCATCCACATAATCAAAATCACAAAACGTTCTAGAGAAACATTGCTAAAGGAAATGCAGAAAGCAATACATTTAGTATTAGTGCTTAATTGTTAATTACTGGAAGCTAATAATAAACCCTGCAGTTCCAGCATTTAGTATGGCTTTAGTATCTAACATTTCATCATGGAAGGTTCACAGCAAGGTCAAACTGCTGAGCTGTTGGAAATAAAATAGTTACACAATTGCAGGACTGTTTTATTTGCAGTTGTTTGTTAAGGCCTACAAAGTAATCCGTTTTACAATAGATGTTTGTATGCCATCTCCGTTGATTAACTGCACCAGCAGCACTTAGATTTTATCAAGAGCATTTGGAAGTGACAGCTGTAATGGTGAGAGAGGCATAGCTGAACCACAAACATTTGCTTCATCTTTGGGATTCCATCCCACAGAACAGCAATCAAACCTTTCTAAATGAAAGCAACATTCAGTTTTTTTTGTTTGTTTGTTTTTTTAATGCCCAGACAGGATTCTAGCATGCTCTGATCGAGATAATAAATTGCATAATTCGAAACAGTAGCTAAATAGTATTTTAAGACAGACCTAAATAATAAAGAATTACCAGCATATCAAGATCATTTAGCAACACGCGTCTCATACACCATAAAAAGATAAATTAATACCATATTCCATTGTTTTGTTGATGCTTGCAGACTAATTATTTATTTTGTAGAGAGAAAGAAAGAAAAAGAAAGAAAGAAAGAGACAGTTTGACAGATAGATAGAGATAGAGATAGATAGATATAATTTATTAATTGGTTATTTTAAAAGAATGTACCAGAATTTATAAAAAGCCTTTGGTTTTCATGGTTTATAAAATTGCATGGCTGTATTTTTAAAATTGATAACACACACAATTTAGATGAAAGTACACATAATCCTCCACTCTCATCACATTTCAGTTAAACATTAAGAAACCTACACAGATCTTTATTATCACATCAGTCATACTCAATGTTTTAAAACAACCGAGAGTTCCTATAGACTCCCCTCCCCCTTTCATCTTTATCTGTGTCGAATCGATCAGCAACGGCCAACTAACTAATATAAAGCAAGTAGCACTTCCCTGCAAACCCCCACATGAAATGCACAACAAAAAATTCCAAACTTAAAATACTTCCACTGTCTGGTTACAAAATTCCTGCTCAGCAGATAACAAGAGCATGACATTCTTCAATTTGCTGATGAAATTACTTTGTTGTACTAATCATTTTGTGTCTGGTCAATGTGACTGGCATTTTATTTATAAAAAAAAAAGAAAAGAAAAGAAAAGAAACAACTATATGAAAGTCTGTTACCCATGTACTATTATGCCTAGGGCTTCTGATTTTCTGTTTTAACCAATACCCCCCCTGCCCCACCACCACCCGATACAAAAAAAATGTAATCAGTGAATAGCCAATAAACACTGGAAAAAGACTGCAAATGATTACTCAATTCAGATTGACTTCACCCCTTTCCCATTTAAAGAATGTGCCCGTGACAGTAAGGATTTAGTTGAGGAAGACCTCAAAAGAAAAGAAAGTATAACAAGTGTGCAAGTATGGTCAAGTTACTATACATATTGTAACAGAAAAAAAACCCCAAGCAGTTTGGAAAGTAACTAAAAAACAATTACATAAAAAGCAAAAATAGCTAAATATAAGCACTGAAAAATTAAATAAAACCGAAAAACAGAAGCCCAATTATAACCTACAACAACCACAGATTTTTTTCATTAAAAATTAGTCGAAATAGATTGCTTTAAAGTTTTAAACCAGCTGTGCACCTCGCAAGTGCACAAAACTGCTAAAGCTCCAGTTCTATAATTACTATGTGCTTACAGTACACTATATATTGCCTAGGATTTACTAAATAACGTCAGTACCTGCCTGCTTTTAGAGATTGTTACATGACTGCTATGGAAATAAATAAATAAAAACACACGACACGGGAAAAGCTGTAGAAAAGATAACATGAAGCAGTTTTGAAGTAGTTCTGGTAAGCCCTTGTTGAAAAGAGGATTTTGTATAAACAAGTTAAATCTGCAAAATGTATAGTAAAAAACTGACTGCAGTTTCTAACTTCCAAAGCAAGAAATCAGAATAGAACGAATAGCACCAATACTCATATAATGCCACTTTTATGCAATTAACCATTTCCTCCAGACTGAAAACCATTAATGTATTCATGTTGATAGGTGGACCTTCTTTCCCTTGCTGGTTACACATTTGGTTGATCAAAAAGCTGGAAGCAGGTGGTTTCTACCAATTTTCACCTCCAGTACCTCACACCTTTCTGCCATTGTAAACACAGTCAACGTTGCAACACAAAAGAAGAAAGACCTCCTATTTAAAACCATGTTTCCTAAAGTCATTCACAAGTTTCCCCAGGAAGAAACACATGTCATTTATCTTTCAGTAACTAGTCTACGAGCAAAACCCAGTGGGCTTGAGAATGTTTCCACATTTAAACAAGACACAAAAAGTAGTAAATCACTAACCCACATCAGTCATGTTGCAATGAACACAGCTTTTTAGACAAGGGTTGATGAAAAGGGCAGCACAAGACTGCCGTGTGTTTTCCAATCACTAAAAACTTTATAGACTGAAATACTGGAAACTAGCAAAAACAGTACCATAGAAGCAGTTGGAATAATTGATTTAACATGACATGGTTGCTTTACATTCCAGAAAAAATCAGCTATGTTTTTTTATTACTGTAAATAGGATACGGTAGTCTATTAAAAGTGAGAGACAGAGCGAGATTTTAATCTTATTTTCTTGTCCAAACACAGATGACTAATTTTTGTTAATTAACATGCTTGATTATATTAAAATGATGAAAGAAACGCTAGCATGTCACATCTGTAAAATGTTAAACAGTGTTCAGGTTATGTGTATACTAATTCTTAACACATGCCCTCATTAGTTTTGACTGAAACCAAGCGCCAATTTAAACAATGATTTTTTTTCACCCCACCAACAGTAGAATGGTTACAGAAAGACTTTGGCAATGTCCAAAATACAGGTCCAGCTGTCATGTCTGCCAACAAATAAAACATACTTTAACACACATGGGAGAAAAGCCAAACTCACTTATCCCGATAGATTGGTGCTTAGTTTTATCACACAGCTGCTAAAGGACATTTTCCAGCCTTCATTGAGCGAGGCACACTACAGCAGTAGGCCAGATAGACTGGAAAAAAATCTAATTTGTTTGTCGTCAGTACCAGTCTCAATTGAGCTCCCAAAGCTAAATCTAAAGCTGTGCAAGTGTGCTGTTTGGCTACTCAACTATTTAGAAAAGCAACTGATAATACAATTACACTGCACCATCATGGGGTACCAACTGTGTGAGGTTATCAAACTGCTGTAACACAATGCTATTGGAAAATAAGTGCCTGGTGTAAAAGCCAGTTTTGTCCTCCACATAATGACACAAAGGAGTTGTGGTTATAGATTAATAAAATAACATGAGATGTCAGTTATTTATACCAATATAATTTTTCATCAATTCATTCATCCACAGCCAATAAGGGTCTGCAGCACACGTTAACCAAATACTTTCAGTTCAATTTTGTATATTTAGACAAACAAAGATACTACCTCCCTACCAAAGTTGCACCGCCAAAACACAGCAAGTGATTTTAACCACTTAAAAGCATCATACTGTACCTATATAGCTAAATGGAGGCACTGAACTGTGTACAAGTTGAAATAAAGCTGCCATTCCTTATGTGGTACTGTGTTTGAGAGCTATCTTCAACTATACAAGATTTAATGGCTGGGGTCACTTAAAACCCTTATCTCCAACCTCTTATCAGGGTCTGGATTTCAAAGAGAAACAGAGGGTAAACTGATAAACTTTAAAAGGTTTGATCAGAAACATTCTACTACAGTTAAGTTGATTTATTTTGTGCATCTGCAGTCACCATGTGTATGCTTGTACTTTGAAGACAGAATTACACTCTAAATTAATTAAGCTTTAATAAGGTATGAACAGACAGAATCTAAATTCATTATGCTTGCTCAATACCAGGCAAAGTTATTTTTTTCTGGAGGAGTACCTACATCAGTTGTGTAGCATCTGGCCTTGATGCCATTTTTGTTTCTAGGATGCAAAAGATGAGGAATAGGAGGGATCCAGAATAGAAGATTCAAATTGGCAAACTAAAAGTGAAATATACTTTGTTTGTTTAAATTCCCTGCAGTTTGCTATTAAATCAATTTAAATTATGTTATTTCAACAGCAAACGCATTTGAGTTTAATTTGCTCTCCGGGACCAGAAAAAAAATCCAGTCAGACAATAACTTAAGCCCCCTTCTCACTGTTAGCATAGAACTTCTCAAGTAAAACAATGAAAGGCACTGGCACTCGCAGCTTTTTTACTAAGTGGTCCTAATTTTTAATAATTTTATCAAAATGGTCCTGTGGGGTGGACATGCAAGTTATCTACTTCTACAGAATGCTTGTAAGCAGCCCCTGCACAATAGTATTTACCAACTATCTATGTGAAAAAATATCTGTCAACCACTTGCAATATATAATCTATATTTGGTTAGTTGGATTCTAGCAAAGCACAACAGAGGCATACTGAACATGTGCTTAAGTCTTATCTCAGCTGAGATTATTCCGTCAAATCGCACCCACTCCAGAAATGCATGCCTCACAGACCTGGTTTTATTTCATAGCTCTGCTATGCAGTTTTAGAAAAGCTCACTGGACCAAAATAAACCGTGCATAGTTTCTTACTTCATGGTTCTATGAGTCGCTCTGTTGTAAGTGGCTGAAAAATTCAACAAGTTGCTCCAAATGAGCATGGAAGCGGATAATCGCTGACCTTGGCACAGTTCAAGCAGAATGACCGTTACATGTGCTCCACGTAACAAATTCCTACAGAGCTAACACGATGGTGATAGCTCATCTGAGTCACTTATACTGGCCACCAGGTCTCTTTTCCAACATTAAACTTCAACACTTTATATATTACAGAAGATAAAACAGTGTAAATGTGACAATCTTTTAAAAGAGAAAAAAGAGCTATAGGTCTGAACATAGACGTAAACACTTGGCAATATTCCACAGGCAGCCTCAGTCAGTATGAAGTGACAATCCATCTGTGGCATTCATGTTACAAATGTTTTGTTCTGTAGCTTACAAGAGCTAAACAACATTTGTTTCCCTGCAGCTCAAATCTAATTTAGAAAGACCAATGTAATTGTCTTTGTGAATGCCTTTTCTTTATGTACAAACATAGAACCCAAGGATCAATCTATGGTCCCACTGTAGCTACTGGACTACTTCTAAAATATGGAAGTAACTGTTTAGTTGTTTAAAAACTGAACAAAGCATCAACCAAGTTTGTGTCTTTCATTATGTTCTGCTTGACTATTGCTCTCAGTTAAAGCAATTTTTCAGGATATGTGAAGTACAGGAGAAGCAACAATACAGACTTGAAACCTTGTCAACAAATCAGTGCATTTACATGAACATAAAAATGTAATATTTTTCGGAATATATAGTTTTCTAAAAAGTAATTCCGACATCAAAAGTCATCTAAACAGTTTTTCCAAAAATGTATCGGAAAAGTCAGAAAGTGAGTTTTCCAAAAACACTGCCTAGAATCTTCCAAAAACTAACATAGTTGATGTCATGTAAACACACTTCAGAAAATGTATTCTGATGGTGTACTGCACCCCATTGACATCATTTCCACGCATGTGATTATTAAAGCACCTACAGTAATCCATCGCGTACCCGCCAGTCACATATCCGCCATGATCAATCTCTTCAGCAACATTAATTTATTATTAAACAGAAAAGCCTAGTTCAGAGATTATAGATCCTACCAAAGTTTTCGTACACTGTGTTGTATGTGCTCCGTGCGCTGCCATTGCTGGTATTGTCACGTGAGCTGTTCAGTGCGTTTATGTAAATAAATCCTGTTCACCTGCGGGGCGTATCAGCTTCAACCTCCGTCTCGATCTCCTGCCTGTCACTCAGCAGCGAATGCACGCACCCACATGGCAGACGGCTACTGTCACAAGCATTAATACCCTGTATCTT
The DNA here is from genome assembly GCF_902713425.1 of Acipenser ruthenus. Lineage (NCBI taxonomy): Eukaryota > Metazoa > Chordata > Actinopteri > Acipenseriformes > Acipenseridae > Acipenser > Acipenser ruthenus. The sequence continues at coordinate 72,816,991 of NC_081191.1, read as the reverse complement.
TCTAAACAAGAGGTTTAGGGGAGCTCCCTAATAAAAGATGAATCTCTAAACAATAATTCTGTGAATATAGTAATTGTTACAGCTGTGTATAATGGTATTTAAAAAGAGGATTCATTTGTCCGCCCTTACTCTGGTCCCAATGTAGTCGGATACGCGATGGATTACTGTATATCCATATTTCTAGCAGGAAAATATATAAATAATAATAATAATAATAATAATAATAATAATAATAATAATAATAATAATAATAATAATCACAGCGGCAATAATGATTAAACTTTCTGGACACACAGACGAGATTTAGTACCTGAACAATGGGAGTTGGGAGAAAAAAGTTTTGTTGTGTTTTGTTACATTCCTATTTCAATATCAATAGAGTTACACTTGCATCTGCTTTCTTGTCCAACCACTCTCTGCTCGACCCTCTTCAATCTGGCTTCCGCTCTGCTCACTCCACTGAAACCCCCCTCCTGTCTGTCACTAACTCACTAAACTCTGCCCAAGCTAGCTCTCTCTACTCTGTCCTAATTCTCCTTGACCTCTCTGCTGCCTTTGACACTGTCGATCACTCTACTCTACTATCCTCTCTTGCTGAATCTCTGGCACTGCTCTGGCCTGGTTCTCCTCATTGAGCAGATCGAGATTTAACCTTGGATTGATATTTTTTTCCGTTGCGCAGATCAAGATTCAAATTCAATCCTAGATTACATTCCAATCCTGGTAGTAGGTGGATTGAGTTTGGATTCTTGTGAAGATGGTCGGTTATTTTGGATGGTTAGATATCGTGTTGTTCGTGATTTAAGCAATCCGTTTATTGAATAATGACGAAGGTTTTATACAAAGATTCCGAATGAGAAAAGAAAGCGTAACGGAGCTGGTTAATATATTAAAATCACAAATAGTTAGATACAGAGACACAAAAGACTCACTTCCTCCACTCATTAATCTGCTACTTGAGATTTCACTGGGTTGTTTCAGAAAGTAAATCGGGTGTTGTACCCGTTTCGTGTCGATGTGTCATCTAGTAATTCAGAGGATCACTGAAGTTACGCAAGCAATATATTCATTTTCCAACGGGAGAACAAGTTACGAGCAATTGTATACAGCAGCTGTTAATACAGTTTTTTCACCGATACAGATGAATTTAAGCTATATATGTAGTAGCATATTATTGGGGAGGCAGATACTGTATTTTTTTTTTTTAATAAACTCAAAAATGTTCACCAGTATGTATTAGATTTAGATTTAGAAAAAAAAAAAAAACAGATACCATGTAAGATTAAATAGTTACAAGTGTACGATATTTATTATTCTGTGCAAGTTTATGTACAATTTCTACTGCTTATTCCTCTCCCTTTTCAAAGCAGCTATCTGGTATGCAACTTCAGCTTTTTCTTCTTTCAATGCGTAGATGTGCATTTTCAATGTGTGTCTTTACGAGCCATCTCCAGAAGGGCGGGGCCAGGGTCAGCTGATTCACATCTCCGCTAACAGCGGAATCAGGGGCCGGGGCAGTATCAAATCAGTCAACTACCTCAGAAAATGTTTTGTAAATAAATACATGTTCTAGTAATTAATTCAGTTCATTATTATTCTTATTCATAACACAAACATACATTAGTTACTCAGCACATACACTTGCCATCAAGGTAAATAACGTTTGTTTATCATTTTTTTTTATTCTCTATACAATATCTTTATAGTATCAATTAATTTGATAAAAGGTTTTTCTCAAAGAAAGAAAACGCACGTTTTAGTAGTTGCCATGGTTATGCTCTGATTACCACTTCACGAAACAGTGTTTCGTAATCAACTAGCATCACAGACAACCTAAATCCAGGATTAACAGGTGAATTTTAGATTCAATCTTTTAGATTCAATCTCGGATCGCCACCAGTCTTGATCTGCGCAACAGAAATTAATCCAGGATCTAATTTTGGATTGGTCAATCCTAGATTGGGTGGAATCTAAATCTGACCTCCTTTTCTTTCCCTCCTCCTCCTCCCCCTCCTCTGATCCCTCTATCTCCATTCCTCTAGAATCTACCACACTCTCTCCCTCCTCCTCAGCTAAGAACCTTGGAGTCACCCTGGACCCCTGCCTCTCGTATTCCCAGCACATCTCCACTCTGGCACACACTTGCCGATTCTTCCTGAGCAACATACGAAGAATCCGACCCTTCCTCACCAACTACACCACCCAGCTCCTTGTTCAGGCCCTGGTACTCTCCCGCCTAGACTACTACAACTCCCTCCTGGCTGGCCTCCCTGCGTCCGCCACCCGTCCGCTCCAGCTCATCCAGAACACCGCTGCTCGCCTGGTGTTCTCTCTGCCTCGCTTCTCCCACACAACTCCACTGGCTCCCGATCACTGCTCGCATCCAGACTCTTGTACTCGCCTACAGATGCCTTGACCAGACTGCACCAGCTACCTCCAGACTCATCTCTCCCTACACCCCCATTTGACCACTCTGCTCCTCATGCACTAGAAGACTGGCTGTACCAGTCTTCTACAGACTGGCTGTAGAAGGAGCCCGCTCCTTCTCCACCCTCTCCCTGCAGTGGTGGAATGATCTTCCTACAGATGTCAGGACTGCGCAGTCCCTGACCACCTTCCAGCGCCTCCTCAAGACTCGCCTCTTCAGACAGCACCTGTAGAACTCCTCTTTTCCCTCTAGACACTATCACTCTTCCTTAATGTGCTTTACTTGCGCTTATCTGCTCCCTATTTTACTGCATTTAATCCTGTACTTTACAGAGTACTGTACTGTAATCTGCCACAAGTGTTATTCAATCTGTAGTATTTTGCATGTAATCATATCCTGATGTAACTATAACTGACATTTATCTGCTCTGACATCGATTCATATTTTGTAATATACTTGTACTTACTAGAACTGAAGTCATTGTATTTTATCTTGCTCTTAAATGTATTAATACTTGTACTGTAATTCTTGAAATGTATTTTTTGTTTATGACTGTAAGTCGCCCTGGATAAGGGCGTCTGCCAAGAAATAAATAATAATAATAATAATAATAATAATAATCATCTTAACTGACTTTTTGTAAATACAAATACTGCCCAACAGCTTAATTTTTTCAAGCAAGATGAGGAAAAACACAGTGCTGGGACAAACACAGGATTTTCATATTTGGATATTTGCTCATAATTTAAATATTTGTTTGAATATTTCTTTGTTTTTCAAAAAGTAATAAAAGCCATTATATTGCTCTGAATGCAGGCAGAGACAGCACAGCAGCAAGGGCAGGGGGTGTGTGCGTGCCTTTATTTTACAGCAAGACCTTACAATATGTAACTTGTTAAAATAGAAAAATATCCCAGGAGTAAAGAATAAATTGTGTAGGACTTACTTTACCCCAGTGAATTAACTACAAAACAAAGGATGCCAAATAGCAGTTCAAGTTAAACAGTGTTTTGTTTATTCCCGAAACAAATCGTACATAAAGTTGACAACGGGTTTTATTTACCGTTTTCATTCCTTGCCATTGCCATTTCTCCACAGTAAACAGTGGCCACTGGCATGTTTTCATAAAGTAATAACATGAGGTTTACTTGTGCCTTTTTGTAGCTGAACAAGCAAACAAAACTGAAATTTAACTTTAAACACTTCAAATAAAACAAACGTGGAAATGGCGTTATAAAATGAAGGGGAAAAAAAACTCATTGTTTTGGTTCTCATACATTCCACATAACAAAGTGGAATGTAAGACACATATAGTCTATGACACATATAGTCTATATAATGTATGACACATATAGTCTATATAAAATTCACTACACACGTTGGGTAGTTGGGTATTGGGTATTGTTTAAGCGAGGCATTTTAGAACGACGTGTTTGCTTTTTTTCTGGCTCGCTCTAAAACAGCACAACACATTTTTGTTGCAGATGGCTTTCCACAGAGATAACTATGTACACGCACATAATCTAGTTTGTTTACTTTTTGCTGTCAAACTTTTAAATAGATGCTCAAGAGCTGCTGTGTTGATTTTTTATTTATAAAAAAAATTGCCATTTTTTTAAACTGTCGTGCAAATTCTGTTGATATGGTAAATAAGTGCAAGGTATTTTTGTCATTTGTAGCGAATACAAACATCCGATTTTTGTATCTGAATACATGTTAAATATTCATTAGAATATTGGGATACTTCTCCCAGCACTACTATTTATCAGTTTTGCTTGGCAAGTTATAGAACGGCGTCTTGTGTAAGGGTGGAAATAAAAAGCAGGCTAGTGATGTACATAATAGGAACCGCTTAATGATTTTGGGATTATATAATAGTATGGGGTCCAAGGCATGCTTTTCTATTTTGTTGTAATATTTAAACAAAAAAAAATCTAAAAAATGATACATGGATGTCAGATTTCAGGTTTCCACGGATCAATTGTTTAGTTACGGATAAAAGTTAAATATTTAAATAACGCAATATTACTTGAATCAAAAGAAAAATATAGTTTTAAGAATTGAGTTGTTCACACAGAAATTGCCTATACTGTTGGCACAGCAAATTAATTTTAGCTAGGTAAAATGCATTGAGAATTTACAGTACTGTATGCAAGGTACAGCAGCTTATATGCAGAAACGGATGAGCTGTTGCAAGGAGTGGACATGCTGAGGAATTCGAACAAGAGAGATGTATAGGATAAATCGGCAGTTTGACAAGTTTTTCTAACTTGTACGAGGAACTACAGTTCCTCTCAGTAATCTGTTGAATACAGCATGAGAATTTGCAACTTCTAAATCTAAAATACCTGATAATTCATGCCTCAGTCTTACTGCAGACTGAACCGAGCCCTGTCTGTTTCCATCCTAGTTGCTACTGTGCGCAAATGCTCTACGTTTTCTGGAAAATGTTATCAATGTACACAGTTGAATTTATCAGAAGTGTAATTGGATTATCTATTTCAAGTCACGTAAACACAGAAAAGTGTCATTTTCAGAAAGCCTGTTTTTAGAATAGATTTGTTTTCTGAAAACTTGATCTCATATAAACATACTGAAGGAGTACTATTAACTGGTTTCATACTGAATGACGAATACGAAACCATACTAAATCAGTATAGTGGCTGACACATTACAAAACCACAAATATAAAACTGTGAGCAAACATGCACTCCCTCCTCGTTACATATTCTTATCGAAAGGGGAAGCATTTTAACAAAAGCCCACATAATATTAAACTTTATATTTGATAAGCTCAGTTGTTTTGCCTGCATGGCCATTCCATAAGAATGTGTTTGTTACACTAATTGATTTCAAGCTAATAGCAAGCAAGATTTCCACCAGCATTTATTTGAACTTACTTGTCTTCTATTTTTTTAGCTTCCTGTTTGCAGCGTAAAAAAGTTTCATATTTTTTGTATATGAACTACATACGCCCCCCCCCCTGAACATTTCTGTAATAGGTCATAGTTATCAGAATGTCAGATATTTCTTCCTGATTAGTAAGCATGTATTCACAGAAACTGATATGTAAAGTGAAGGCTAAAAAAAATTCTTAAAAGGATACGGACAGCTGTAGCTGAGAACTCATTATAGTGACATTTTCATTATGAAAGCACACATTTATTTTCCCAAGCTAAGGTCATTTTTTAAAGAACAAAAGTCAAGATATTTAGGGAGGGAATATTGACCAAACAATTCACCTTTCCCTGAGGTCTCAGGTATGTATTTTACTCGCGAGACAAGCCTTTCATGAAACTTACTTAAATTGCCCATTATTATTTTTTTTTTTTTTTGTATTATTTAAGCTCAAATCAAACAAACACAACTTTGATACATCGGAATAGAAGGCAAACTTGCGTCAGTAATTGTCTGTATTGTAGGCTGCATTAAGAAACTTGTTCCGACTTACAGTGTGATAAACATGTAAACTGTAGTCAAGTATGCCACGTGTCTTGTGTACAGCGAGCATCCTGTGTATAAGGAGTCATAATGCTTCTAAAAACTTGAAAATTACAGGTTTAATGCATCACAGGATACACTACATGCTATTTGTGGTAAATAGCGGTGCATTGTCCAGGGCTAAAGCCTTAAGGGTTACATCCAGTGACAGATTTAAGAAAATTATGAAAATTAACAGGAGGCACAAACAGCTGTACAGAAGAAAACAGCAAGCTGCAGAAATAAATCAAGTTACACAATACTGGCCCAGTAAACTAGTCAGCAAACAGGGTTGTTTAGACAGCAAAGAATTCAAAACTTCCATCAAACCATGTGCAGGCCTTCATTCTGTTTACTGTCAAATAAAGTTTACACATGACATAGCCTATGATAAAATTAGCCTCTTTTTAAGTTATGTGAACAAGTTATTCTATGAAATCAACATTTTAATCCATAACTTTGTTCTGGTTTCTGCTGACTGCAGGACACAAGCAGTAAAGAGCACTGCCAGTTTTCTGCTGTGTCTGGGATTTAAAGAATTAATATATAACAGCGTGCCTGAAGAAAGCCGGGTCCACAGCGCTATTGTTGTATGGCCTTGATACATATCAAGCTGCTGTCTCCTTTCCTTCACTTTCATGTTGTCATCAAGTAAAATTAGTCCTGGGACAAATATCTGAAAGAAAATATTTTGACATGTATTTGGATACAAAAATCAGATGTTCGTATTCGCTACAAAATGACAAAAATACTGTGCACTTATTTACCGTCTCAAAAGATTTTGCGTGACAGTTTAAAAAAAAAAAGTGAGATGAATATTATATATATATATATTATAGTTTCAAAAGGTATTAGTCCGTTGTACTAGTAGCACAATATCGTTAGTTTAACCCTGCATAAAATCACCCCCTTAGACTCAATAACTGGTTACGCCACCTTTAGCAGCAATAACTGCAACCAAACGCTTCCTGTAGTTATTGATTAGTCTCTCACAGCGCCGTGGAGGAATTTTGGCCCACTCCTCCATACAGAACTGTTTCAAGTCAGTGACATTTGTGGGTTTTCGAGCATGAACTGCTCGTTTCAGGTCCTGCCACAACATCTCAATGGGGTTTAGGTCTGGACTTTGACTAGGCCATTCCAAAACTTTAAAACTTCGTGTTCTTCAACCATTCTGATGTAGACTTGCTTGTGTGTTTCGGATCATTGTCTTGCTGCATGACCCAGCTGCGCTTCAGCTTCAGCTCACGGACGGATGGCCTGACATTCTCCTGTAGAATTCTCTGATACAGAGCAGAATTCATGGTTCCTTCAATGATGGCAAGGCATCCAGGTCCTGATGCAGCAAAGCATCCCCAAACCATGACACTACCACCAACATGCTTGACCGTTGGTATGAGGTTCTTACTGTGGAATGCAGTGTTTGGTTTTCGCCAGACATAACAGAGCCCATGTCGGCCAAAAAGTTCCACTTTTGACTCCTCTGTCCATAGAACATTGTTCCAGAACTCTTGAGGATCATCCAGGTGCTTTTTGGCAAACTTGAGACAAGCATTCATGTTCTTCTTAGTGAGCAATGGTTTCTGCCTTGCTACTCTGCCATGAATCCCATTTTTGCCCAGTGTCTTTCTGATGGTGGAGTCATGAACACTGACATTAGCTGAGGCGAGAGAGGTCTGCAGATCACTGGATATTGTTCTAGGGTTCTTTGCGACTTCCTGGACGATTTTACACCTTGCTCTTGGAGAGATTTTGGCAGGACGGCCGCTCCTGGGAAGATTCATTACTGTCCCAAACTTGCTCCATTTGGACAATATGGCTCTGACTGTGGTTCGGTGGAGCCCCAGAGCCTTAGAAATGGCTTTGTAACCCTTTCCAGACTGATAGGCATCAACAACTTTTTTCTGGAGGTCTTCAGGAATGTCTTTTGTTCGTGGCATGATGTGCCTCTAGAACCTGTGTGCTGACAACTTCACTCTGATGGTAAGGGCCAAAGTTAGTCAGATTTATATTGGGCATAGCTGGCCCAAATCAGGCCTGGTTGTTAACCAAAGTACTCAAACAGCTGACCCTAATTATCCCTTTAACCCTTTGCGGTCCTATGTCGGACCTGGTCCGACATTGCAATTATTCCTATCCGGTCCAATGTCGGACCCTGTCCAACATCATCAAAAAGACGCAAAAGACAGGTTTCTAGTCATTTTTTCTCCAGAAAAAGCCAAGAAAACCATTCAATGGCCGAGTGGGAGCGACAGTAGCCGAGACAAGCCGAAAAAAAAGGGGCATATCTCATGAATAGTCATACTTGCCCCTGGCATCGGATAACGGCGGCCATAAAGAAACAAGCTGGCTGTTACTGCATCAGCGCTCAGAGAATATCATGGACATTTGCAGAGCTTTTTTGAGATGTTATAGTAATAAAATAATGACTTGGATCGCATTATTGAGGCGTTTGGTGATAAAACGAGTGATCAGGAGATGATTGATCAGTATGTACGACTATTATTATTATTATTATTTTTTATTTCTTAGCATATGTGAAAGCTATAGCGAACAAAAGGGTGGGGCGGGGCTGGAGATGCCTAGTGAGTGCAAGAGGCAAGCACATCATTCTGAAATGCCTCGCTTAAACAGTACCCAACTTCCTGAATGTTGTGTAGAGAGTTTTATACAGATTGTATATATTATATTTTTTTTGTTGAGACTTTGTTATGTGGAATATAATAAACGAGAACCAAAATGGTGAGTTTCTTTCCCATTCACTTTACAACGCCATTTCCACGGTTGTTTTATTTGAAGTGTTTAAAGTTAAGTTTCAGTTTCGTTTGCTTGTTCAGCTACAAGGCGGCACAAGTAAACCTCATGTTATTAAAGAAAAGCTTAGTTTTTATCTTGTGCTTTAAACTTCCTTTAGTCTTATTCTGACTAACTCGTCTTCCAAAGTTTAACGATTACAATAAGTCAGAGGTGCAATAATCACGTCATGAAACCCCCGCATCGATTTCATAATAATGAATAATATGATGACATTATTGATCTGCAGGTTGGCCTGCTGTATTAGATGGGAAGCCAAATGCCATACTTTTGGTACTTAATATTATAATGAATCTCTGGCACTATTTTATTTTTAAAATATACAGTAAATGGAGCTGATACTAAATCACCAAGAGAGGCAATCGGAAACCAATGCTTTACTAATCTTTTCTTGTCACAATACTAGGAACCAATTTTCATTCCGACATGAAAATGAAAATTATTGGCACGGTCTACAGTAGGCTTCACGAAAAGAGGACCCTCTGGCCACAGCTGTTGGCTCCAGCATTTGGAGCCAGGATCTGCCCACGGATATTGCAGGCGTCTGTGTAGAATAGGCCCATTTTTTATCCATAGAAATCTCTCTGAAACACTAACATAACTCCATCTTATTAGTTCATTATAGATTTTATTATTATTATTTATTTATGTTTTTAAAGCACAAACAATACAGTCCAGTAAACATCCCTTTTCCTCTGTGGATTGAGGGCACCAAGTAACTGCTAACATTACTTCACTCTAATCAACGTTTGCTGAAATTAGCCATCAATTCCAAGTCTCAGATAAGTCAACAGCATTACGGGAATCAGCCCACCAGTGTAAACTCCTTTATTAAGAGCACATTCCAGCCAGCTGCTATTTGCTCTAGAATCCATGCAGACAATGTGCTTAACAGTCAACCCTGACAAACAAAGGAACAATGGCTAAAGGTCAAGCATGAATAAAAAATGCGCCCACCCCCAAAACACACAAAGAGGTTCTTGTACTCTCTGGAAACATAATCCATGTAATTCTATTTGTTATTCACAGGTATAGATAAATCTAAAATCAGATTAAAATGCACTTTCATTTGGTATAGTTTGGTTAGTAAATTATTATTAAAGATGAAAGATGTACAGGTACTACCAAAATTAGAACAATTAAGGTTGCTATCTATTTGCATAAAGTATCATCAAATTAATTACTGAAAACAAATGCAGCGACACAAAAACAAAAAAAAAATGTTGTTCATGTAGAACTTTCTTTTTTAATTCAGGATTTTATGCTCATTAAGAAAGGTTAAAAGTAGTTATGTCTTTTACAGTGCAATTACATGAGAAAAGTGTTCTCTCTATCCTGCTGAGAGCTACTTTAACAGTGCCTAAATTTTTTCCTTTCCCTCTCCTTAACAAAAGGCAAAATCGGGGCAAGGAATTTAAAATGTTAATTGGAAACACTGATGCAGTGCTTTAAACAACCCAAATCAGCACCAAAAAAATGCACTGTGGAAACGGCACGTGATGATTTGATCTTTCAGAGACCAGGAATATTCCATCTCTAGTAACATTTCTAATTATCCCTTGGCCTTTAAGAAAACGACAGCTTAATTATGAGGATTTTCACATAATATATATACCTACGTGTCTGTTCTGTATCTGTTGTCTCACCAACAGTGAATGATTATGACAATAGTATACTTTGATAATTCAAAATATACACTGTACTACAGCTCAAATTCAGAATCATGAGCGGAACAGAACAAAACAGAAAATACTGACATGCAGCAATAAAAATATTGTGCTATAACATGGAAAAAAACAGCCCAGTCCCCCCATCCTTGGCAGCAATGCTTAACTGGGAATCTGAGTACAGACTTCATTACACTGTATTGATCAGACCAAACAAAAGAACCTTGATTTATTGATCATTCAAACTGAAAAAAAAAAAAAAAAAAAAAAAAAAAAGGCTTCTCACCAAGAAATGCCAGGAGCTGAATGCAGGTCTGACAATATCATGCTGCCTTATTGGTGAGAAAAAAATACTTGCATCAAACACATTTTCCTGAGCTGCCATAGTACTTTTACACAGGCAGCTTCCAAAATGTATGTTAATTATTTTAGTACCTTAAACTGGGTTCATAATATGGGAAATAACTTTTTGGTTAAGCCAGAAGTAGGTCACCATGCCATATTCTACAAAAAATTTGATTCTCAAGATTTTTAAAAAAGTGTTGCGTAAGTTTTAAAGCACATTATTAAACATGTATCCACTATACCAGTTATAGCAAACCACAAAAAAAGAATATCTAAGATTTAGACCCCATTGACACTTTCGATTTAAGGTGGCCCAGGGTCTCTCTCATATATGAACACTCCAAAAAAGAAAAGGCAGCCCAGATTTAGGCCGCCGTTTCAATAGGGCCCAGGGCCTGCAATCCGAGACCAGGGCCGGCCTTTACATATGTATGAACGCAAAGCAGACTTTTCCGGCCTTTTCGTATCACATGACAAATGTGGTTACGTAGCTCAGTAGACACTCTCATACTCTCACGCACATGAACGATAAATAGAAAGCTGAATGCTCTGCTAGCCAAGATGACAGCGTATCAATATTGAATGACATCACACAACTCCAATTATAAAAACATTAAATAAAAAATCTAGCTGGTCAACGTTTCTTTCACATAATATACAAGCTGCAGTGCATTCATAATTATGCTTAATTTGTCACAATTACCATTTCTTCCTGTTATTTAGTAACTAAGCGATAAATATAAAAACTGTAGGATTGTGGATCTCAATAATGGTGCTGGCGACCTGCATATTCAGCCACCATTGTTTATTTTGCACACAATGATATACATGGTTACAGAAGTGTGCGTCTTTACATTAAAATGCCAATCATTTCTTTTGGCTGCTTGCTTTTACACACACATGAAATACTGTTCTCATCCACAAATATTAAGATCGTTGATGCACCATGTGAGGGTGAGACCCTCACTGTAATATTTCCATTCCTGTTATTGTGATTATTATTGTTAATGTTATTCTACTGGCGATAGAGCAGTGGTTTATTATGTATCGAGTATGTTGGTGAGCAAAGTGTCTACTGGTAATGTTTAGGGACTAGAGAATAAAAATGACAATGATAATAATAACAAGTAAACAGAAGAGTTTAACGATCATGTTTGTAAACAAAGACAGCACAATGTATTTGTTTAGCTGATAAAGGGTCGGGGATTCGGCTGAATGACATGTTTATTAAACATCATACACAGTTGGTGATTCATTCTTGGACACATGCATCAGTGTGGAGTAGTGGTTAGGGCTCTGGACTCTTGACCGGAGGGTTGTGGGTTCAATCCCCAGTGGGGGACACTGCTGCTGTACCCTTGAGCAAGGTACTTTACCTAGATTGCTCCAGTAAAAACCCAACTGTATAAATGGGTAATTGTATGTAAAAATAATGGGATATCTGTATAATATGAAATAATGTATAATGTGATATCTTGTAACAATTGTAAGTCGCCCTGGATAAGGGCGTCTGCTAAGAAATAAATAATAATAATAATAATCAGTCTGCACTGCCGTCAGTACAGAATGTACTTATACCAAGCACTTGCCAATAAGTGACTGTGTAAAAAATTAAATACAGTTCTAAACAACAGTTTTTGCTAACTAAGCCCTATAATAAAAGTGAACTTAAATTGAATTGGAATTAGAATTATATGCCTCACAAAAAAAATAAAAAGATACATCCATTATCAAAACCGCATTTGGTTCAATCAGTCTTTGGGGCTTTTCATTAACCTATTTTTCAAACCATTCCTTTAGAAACTAGTAGTGTTAGTTTAATCATAATAGAATTGTGGTGAATTCTACATGGTTTAGGCAATGAAGAAATACCTTGGGGTACATGTTTAAAACAAATCATCACTTTCCCTACATTTTAGACAAACTGCTTTTGAAAGACTTCAAAAGATGTGATAGACATAAAGGACATGGTACATTAATTCCAGAATTCCTAATTATATCATACAGAGTTGTAGTTCTGTACAGTAGTGAGTGTGGATCATGATCTGCTGCAAGTGTATGTTAATTCCACAGTTGTCAAGAACAATAACTAAGATCATCATGAAATGGCCTTAAAATATATCCTTGCTGCCTCTCAAAAAAACAGAAGGAAAACTAAAGCTATTTTCAAAGTAAATTCTGCAATACAAAGGTGTCCGTTTTAAAATTATACATCCAGCATTTTAAAGGTGTTTGGAAAATGTGTGCTTTTTGTAGTTCAAGATAAGACAAATATATTTATTTAAAAGGAATGGCTAATTAATTTGCAAAACAATGCAACGTTTCTAAGCATTACCGAGTTACTATTAGTTTTCCCTAAATTAAAATAAATAGTATCTAGAATCGTACACATTAACACATTGCTAAAAAGACCAAAAGTCCCATATAGCAAAGTCCCTGGGACCTGCAGTACCTATATATGGTGGGAATGCCAAACTTCAATGTTTCCAATACCCTCAAGCACTGTAGTTGGTTTCCCGTTTACAAATAGAGAACATAACCTCATTTCTGCATTTAAAAGTGAATAACCTAGAGCTAAACAGTTATTCACTTTTCTCCCTCCCATTTTTCTAGTAAACTTGGTCAAATTTGCCTGAATGATTCCATTGAAAAATCAATGTAGCAGTTATTCGTTGTCCAATTGTTGATCTTCTGATCTTTTACTGCACTAAAATGCAGAATAGTATCAAATGTATATTTGTATATTTATACGAGCTAGACAGTTTTGGACAACATTGTTTTAGTAAGTGTGAACATTGGGATCATATTGTTCAAAGTGACTGCTGTAATAGCAGTCTGTGTGGAGTACTTTGTGTTGTAATACAGACGTTAAAAATAGTCTGCAACGTTGTCTAATTGTTTAAGACCTTAAAAGGTTTCTATTTATTTTCCATGATTGCATTTATTTAACGCACTCAAACGGTGAATTATCTTCACTGATTCAGCCCTTCTCGTTGTTTATCCCCTACAGAATACCCCGCCTCATTTATAACCCAGCTACAGAAACCGTCCCCCCCCACCCATTCCCCCACTTTTGAAATCAAAGTTAAGCCACTGCCTGTACTGACCATTAGTCTAATATGTAAATCTCAAGCTTAATGCTCTACTGCCAAATGCATTTTTTCCGTACAGCACTTAATTCCGCGTTAATATTCTTTTGATTCTGTGTTCTCGTTAACACGGATTCCGTAGGGCCATAAGACCTGAAAAAAGGCAATGCGATGGAGATACACAACAACGCAGGAAGTTGGTCTGTCCTTAATTTATGCAAGATGTATTTAGAGTGATCACGTGGAAGAACAGGTCAGGTTTCCTTAAAGGGGAAAACCATAGAAAGGGAAACATATCTTTGCGGAAAATATGCAAAAATAATTTGATACATATTTTACTGTTAAGTTGCGTTTAAATGTATAATATAAATGTTTAAACGAAAATATTTTTAATCCACATTTACCGTTTAAACCCTTACAGCCCTAGAAAAAATAATTTCCTAAAGGTACATTAAAATATCCAAAGAGTTTTGTTCCATCAATCAAGGGCAAACAATGGAAGAGGCAATGGTTTGACTGCAAATTCAAAAGAAAGGGAAATAACATCAATCTCAAAAGCAACACCTTTGTAAATGCATCATTCCTAGAATTGACATCCTTCTCAAACTGTGAAACTTCAGAAGCAAGTGAGAAATTCAATGCGACTGGTTCTTTTGTGTATTCAGCCTAAGGAATCCACCCTACCCCCTTTCAGCATGGTGCAGATACCTTGGAGCATGGTACTTTTACTATAACATTTAGACAAACCTACAAACTATTTTCTAGCTTAAATTATGCCAAGCACTTGTTAGCACATTGTGCTTTTCTTTTTATGATTTTAAGACTAATAGGCAGAACATTTGTTAAGTTTACTTTAAACCTACACCAGATAGAAATGTATTTTACTAGTAATTGTATTCATTTTCAAGTTTTGTTCAGCTCTTTTCTCCTTTCGATATATAAACCGCTTCAGCTGGCAAATGGAATTGTATTACAAGCTTTGCTGAATTCCATGATGGAATAAATAAAAAATATAAAAGACATAAATTGCTCTATACCTCAGTAGTTCAAATATTCTACATGCACAACAAAAAGCTCCACCATATGTTTTGTGTGCTGTGTGAAGGCATTACCAAGAATTGTATTAACAGTTTGTCAATCACTTTATGACTGCACTTTGAAAGCACGTTTTTTGAGGTACGGACAGGAAATTCTCTACCAGATCCACAGTATCTTCTTTATTTCTATACGATTGTAGAAATGTGACAGCCAAATAACAAAAATAAATAAAAAGGAGGCAAAGGGAATACATTTTAGCACAGTCGTAAATCACTGACATTATTCAAAACAATTCCTTTTCACCACTAAAAAGCCAGTCCTCTTAAAGAGTAAGTAGCGAGGTTCTGAAAAATATCGCATTATATGTCCACACGTATTTAAACAGGTGTTGCTACACCTGTTTAAATAACGTATCTGTCATTTCTCTGTTCATTAACATCCTGACAACTTTACACTTATACCTTTAAAAGCTATTTTTAAAATGGCTGCTCTAGTGAACCGATAGTAGAAAGATTATTGCCCACATTACCAAACAGGTAACAGAGCAATAACAAGCCACGATGTGGTATGGAAAAGAAAAGCCAGAACACTCGTTATGTTTTCCTGTTTTATCGCTCTTCCTGCAGTGATTTAGAGGACAGATCTCAAACACCATGCAATAGAGCGGCCATTTTGAAAAGAACTTTGAAACAGAGTTTAAAGTTCTAAGTGTAAAAAGTTGTCAGGATGTTAACAATGAAAAGAGATATTACAGGTACATTATTTGAACAGTTGTAGCAACACGTGGGGACATACAACGCTATATTTTTCGGAACCTCATTACTTACTCTTTAAGGTTGCTGTCCTTTTTTTAAAATGGCTCAGTGTATTTTCCCTTTTGTTTACATTTATTTTTCTGGGTTTATTCAGCATTTTGGGTGAAAATAAATGTCATATTCACTCTTAAATAATGTGACATATGTAGCAATTATTCTTTTCCTTATTGAATAAAAGTGTATAGTAAAGCAATTCTGTCAACAGATTAAAATTTGTTTTAACATTATATATTGTTTTACTCGTGAACTGCTTTTACAGTACAATGAACCCATAACCCAACAGAACAGTGTCATAATGTCAAGGAAATTACCATTTAGAAGAGGCTGGCCTTCAAGTACATTCCGAGACACTGCTGCATTGTACACATCTTCTGAAAATCCAGTATTGCACAACTGGGATCCACTGCCTTCAATGGGTATCTAGGGGACATAAAATGTAATAAATGAGTATTTTTCCTTCATATAGTCCACTCCAAAATGGATACCAGTTTACCCTGCATCCTAAGGCTCTACAAACATATGTTGTTTCTAATGGTTTGCAATTGAGGTAATGAGGGCAAAAGGGTTAACCATTTGCCAGGACACACAGCAAAGCATGAACAGACCCCATTTGTTTGGAGGTTTGAGTGTAACACAAGCCTTTTGCCTCCGATCACTAGACATTTGAGACGAACACCCATTTTGCAGTCAAGTGGAAGGAAAGATTATGTAAATAAGCATAAAATGTTGAAAAACGTTAAGACAACTTATTAGGACAGCAAAGCCACCTGTTAAATAATTCATCATTCAACCAGTCAACACTAAAACAATTTAGCAGACATGCAGCTGGTTGTTGTGCATTAAACAAATTTGTTAGGACTTCTTTTTTTGTTACATGATAAAACAAAACTTCTTTGAATAAGTTCTTAGAGAGCTTTGCATTTAATATAAATTCCAGAACTTCCTAAGGTTCTTAGGTCTGCAAAGTGGCAGTGAATGAATGAATCATGAAGGCGGCCATTTGAAACTCAGTTCAGTGAAAAGGAATCTTCTATTGTTTGATACCTCTGTTGAGATTCCTCTTTGCTTTTCAGCAGAACGCACACAATGGCTCAACAAATCCCCCTGCCCCGTATAAAAAAGGGCACTATTTTTAATGAGCAAACATTTTCTAATTCTTCTTATAAATATAGACAAATGAACAGGACATGTGTATAGGATAAAATGAAGATCTGTTTTTATAAATGTGTTGGAATATTCCATTTGAATTAAATACAGCAGCAATTAAAGGAAATGAAGTATGCTTTATTTTGTAAATACCCAGAAAACCTTTTTATTAAACACTCAAGTAAAACTGATCTTTTTTTTTCTTCCCCCATCCCCCCAGTTCTCAATTCAATGATAAAATGATAATTACTGAAAATACATAAGTAATTCTCTGCCACTTTTCAGTTAATTTTAGACAACTAAACCTCATTCAAAAATAAATACAACTGTTAAATTATCCAGAACTCAAAAACTATCCATTGGTTATGTGGTAGGCATTGCACAGTAGCCTATAATGAATGAAGCTGAATTAAAAAAAAAAAAAAAACACATGAAAAAGTTCTGTCCATGGAACCATTGACAATTAAAAATACAAACTGCATACCTCCCTCTAATATTCCAATATGTGGGTGTCTGTTCTAAGAGACATAATGAATTTGCTAAACTGCATAGTCTAAAATTAACTGCCAAGTCTATAGGAAACTGATTGTAGACCCCCATTCAATCACACCTACTTCTAAATCTAATTTTGTGGGACGCTCAAGAATGTGAATTGGGAGTTTCAAAGCGGTAGTGCATCGTGGGTATCGCTACCAATTGCCACTTTCAAATCTTTTAATTTTGTATAATAATAAATAATAATAATAATAATAATAATAATAATAATAATAATACCTACAGCCCATAAAACCATTTGCCAATTTTAAAACCATCCAATTATATTCCAACATTAAAGATTGAAAATCAGTCAATGTAGATATTAAGATCTCTTAAAACATTTCGAAGAAAATGGCAACAATTTGAATCTGACTGCAATTATAATACGTGAAGCGCTAATGTTCTAACGGTAATAATACATATTATATAATACGGCTATGAATTGAGACAGTAAAAGGTTAATTAAGTACGGAATGCTCAAGTAAATATAAAAGGTTAATTAATTAAGTACGGAATACTCAAGTAAATATTGACGTACACAACTTGCAACTTAAAATCAAACCGCAAAAAAAAAAAAAAAAAAAAAAAAAAAACCTTCAGCCAAGCCATTTAAAACATACCTGAGATCTCTATATAAACTATACAAGACAATAACAAAAAATTAATCTGCATATATTTATTTGGGAAAAAAATAATGTTTATGTTTAGCACAATACAATACACGAATACATGAGGTCAGCATAGAAAAAGTGAAACACCGTACGAACTTGAAAAAAAAAATACAGTAACACGGAAGGGTCTCGCGTTTGACAAAAATAAAAAAAAACGGCACATAACTGGTAGTATTTATCCAATTTTTTTGTGACAAACGTTAAAGTGCTACAATGTATCCAAATTCACACAGCAAGCCACTAGATGAGGGACACTCGTTGCTTCAAACACCATGGACAGTAACCTTAGCAAAACTAAACCACGAGTACTTGCTCATATCTAGAACCATACAGGCAATAACACAACAACAACCTCTACTAATCCAAACCAAGTCATGGACATACTAGAATTCCTCTGAGGAAGCTTATTCATTTCATCATATTCCCCAAGTCATTTTTTCTGCAATTACACGAGGAAGCACCCCGAACATGCTGATAGAAATAGCACCACTCGTTTGAAATGTCACGTTAAGCACAATTTAGCAACAAATACTGGGTATTGCATATATTAGTTTCCCGGTGTTAGAAGTGTAGCTTTTTTGTTGTTTTCGTTATGCCTGCAGCTAACCGAATCACTGTCGTGCACAACATGTTTTCTCTGGCATCGTCACGTAAAACATACCCGCACACCCGGCTACAAATAGATTCGTAACAAAAAAAAAACATTACCTGCAAAGCTGCAAGCAGCGATAGCAGAAGCACCCCTGCGTCTCCTCTCAGGTACATCGATAATGCTTTTACTTACTCCTTCAGAATCAGTATTTTAATATTTGTTCCACTCCCGAGTTGGACCGATTTGTTGACAATGGTGCTTAAAACAACGGCAGCAGTAACAACCAGCCTCTGATCTGCTCTCCTCCCTACTGAGCTCACACTGTGGTACTGAGGCTGCAACTCCCTTTACAGCCAACCAATACCAAACCCCTTGTACAGACAGACACCACACTGTCTCCCCCTGCTGGTCATATCGTCTATTTCACTTATTTGTCTAATGGATTTTACTTGAAAGTCCGGAAGTTTGGCTGGGATCAAAAACCCCTCCTCCTTCACCACAACAAAAAGAAAATCTGTGCTTTCTTTCTATCCCCACCCAGCCCCCCACACCAATGTTTCCGAAGACGAGGAGACGCAGGCATTTTGCAGTGGGAGATGTGCTGCAGGTCTGAAGGCATTGTCTTCACTTTCTTCCCGCCTCTAATGTTGTTGGTGGCTGTTTATATTACCATGATTTAGGGGTAATCTCACTGTGATTCCAAATCTTGCAGGTTGCAAGCAGTGATGTAGTCCTAAATCTTTAAGTACCAGAACGCCAATTAAAATATAGATTTTTCTTCTGCCTCCATAGCGCCGGAGCACGTAACTAATACTGACATTCTGTGTGCTTTATAATAATAATAATAATAATAATAATAATAATAATAATAATAATAATAATAATAACCAATATTTAAACTTAATATGAGGGGCACAGAGGCAGTAAAGCTTCCTTATCTTCATTACTCGAGTTGTTTCCTAATTTAGTATCTACAGTAGGGTGACCATCGTCCCCGTTTTCCGGGACAGTCCCCGGGTGAGGTACTGTGTCCCCGGAACGGTCCCGGTTCATGAAGCTCGTCCCCGAATAAACTTACTATTAATTTCTCGCATTGGTCTAATGTAAATACGTTAGAGAGAAATATCCATGTTTCTATAATTAAATTACATCCAACCGCTTTCTTGATTCATCACTGACATTCCTAGTAACCAATCAGGTTTTGAGTTTAGTTGACGATCCAACCTCCGTTTAAAAATATAAATTAAAAAAAAAGTTACCGTGGGTTGATTGACAGAAATTCCTACCACTCAGTTTGTAATCACTGACATTTCTACTGTCTGTAGCCTATCGGTCTAGTTTGTTAAGATGACCCGCTCTTGTTTCAACTGCCGCTAAATCCAGCGAGTGTTAAGTACTAGACGTAAGAGGACATTATTTAGGATTACTTTGTTTTTTAATAAATGCATTACCATGTTATGTATTTTTGTCTGAAAATAATAATAATAATAATAAAAAAAACATGCTCGGTTTAGATAGGCTAACTGCATCGCATGAAAAATAATGTTGTAATGTTTGCTTTTTTTAAATGTAAAGTTTTTTGCAACTTTTGAAATAGATTTCACATTTGCCCAAGGCCTTTTGAAGAAAACAGCAACATTAGAAAATTATGACAATATGTAATTATTATGAAAAATGCTATTTTCTGAGCACTGTCCTGTTCCGCGGCGCATGCACAGTAAATATAGTTACTGCTGATCTCACATGTCATCAATGATAATATCTACAGTTTTTGTGAATTAACTAAAGTTATCAAGGGTGCGTCTTACTACTGGTAATAATGGAATGAATAACTATTTCATTTATAAGTATTTATTTTGAGAAAGTAATCGAGAGTAGTGTCCATTATTGGTTATAAAGACACTTGAGAATAAACGTGCATTATGTCATTGCAGTCGTTCAGGTTAAACAATGTCTTGTAACCTGCCCAAACATCAATATGTTTCAACAAAACTTTCAGGAAGTATTGTAACGTCCGTCAGGTCATAGAATAACATGTTTTTATCCATGTATCTCTAAGAAAAATACACAATAAAAAATACTTTACATAAAAAAGGACACAATTTCCAATATGCTACTGTAAAAAAATTGATTTACAGTGACATTTTCTAGGAAGAGAGTCAAATACAGTACAGCCAAAAATGCCTAGGTGGAGCATCCCACTTAAAAATGCTTGGTCCTGAAAGGGTTAAATAAGCATGTACCACTTATGCACAGCTGCAAAAAGCAATGTACCTCCTTTTCACATTAGCGAAACACCCATCAGATTGCAACTGATTGCACATGTACTGACATTCCACGGGTCATATTTTGGTAGGTACCACTTTCTGACGATGTACCACTTTCTAACACTACACCTGCAGTTTTGTCGTAGTTCGGCAGCCTTTTTTGGTAATTAAAAAAATATGTACATTTCTATACTAAGGCAGAGTAATCATTTGAAGTAAGATTTAAGAATATTGAACCTCTTTTAATTCCCCTATCCGTGCAGTTTTCTGGCTTTACCCACTCCCATGTAAGATGAACATTTTAATTAGCAAAATATATATATTTTAAACTCAAATCTCCCTCCCGTTTCAAATTAGTTCCTGCCGTGAAAGTACATAAAAGACTTTTAATGTCGACTACTATAAAACTCCTTTTCACTCACATTAATAAAAGTTTTAAGCTCTTAGCTATCATTCAGGGACCTGGCCTCCACTACCATTACTAGCAGTGCATTCATTCTTACATTTTACACACCCTCACTATTCACATCTAATAAAGAACAATATAATTAATTCTATACTGTACCTTGTAACCTCGCATACTCCTTTTCCTCTTGGTTTTGGCTTGCCGGGGTGAACGCCGACAAACGATGTATGCAAAGGGACATTTTTCAACATCAATTTTAGTAAGAAGCCAAGGGGAAATCATTTTCCATGGCTGCAATATACAGCATATCCAGCTGTGAGCACTCTTTTAGCTTCATGGCCCCGACTCTCTGGAACTCTCTCCCAGCTTTAGTGCGTACAGCTCTTTAAGCCTGATATCTGTTATTAGCTGTTGTCTAAATTGCTATTTCAGGCTTTTCATTCCATCTTATTTGTATGATTCTGTATGACGCATGCATCCACAAAGTTTAGAATTCACATCCTAGCCCTGTATTTAATGTAATATGGCTGTAGTTGATGTATAAATTTATTATTATTATTATTATTTATTTCTTAGCAGACGCCCTTATCCAGGGCGACTTACAATCGTAAGCAAATACATTTCAAGTGTTACAATACAAGTAATACAATAAGAGCAAGAAATACAATAACTTTTGTTCAAGCAAAGTGCAAGTGTGACAAACCACAATTCAATAATACAGCAGATAATAGTGATAGTTACATCAGGATATGATTAAATAGTGATAGTTACATCAGGATGTGATTAAATACAAAGTACTACAGGTTAAACACTTGGCAGATTACAGTATTCTGAAGTACAGGATTAAATGCAGTAAACTAGGGGGCAGA
Source organism: Acipenser ruthenus (assembly GCF_902713425.1). Lineage (NCBI taxonomy): Eukaryota > Metazoa > Chordata > Actinopteri > Acipenseriformes > Acipenseridae > Acipenser > Acipenser ruthenus. The sequence continues at coordinate 72,794,827 of NC_081191.1, read as the reverse complement.
TAAGAGCAAAATAAAGCACATTTACATGAAGGGTGATAGTGTCCCAGGATACAAACAGAGGAGTTCTACAGGTGCTCTTTGAAGAGGTGAGTCTTGAGGAGGCGCCGGAATGTGGTCAGGGACTGGGCAGTCCTGACATCTGTAGGAAGGTCATTCCACCACTGCGGAGCAAGGGTGGAGAAGGAGCGGGCTCTGGAGGCAGGGGAGCGTAGCGGAGGTAGAGCTAGTCTTCTAGTGCAGGCGGAGTGGGGGTGTAGGGAGAGATGAGGGTCTGGAGGTAGCTGGGTGCAGTCTGGTCAAGGCATCTGTAGGCTAGTACAGGAGTCTTGAACTGGATGCGAGCGATTTGCATTTTAATATGCCTGTATTTAATGTATTTGCATTTAATTTAATTTAATTTTTTTTTACTGTTTATTTAATGAAATATGCCCTGTATTTCACTGTATTTAATGTATTATGCATTGTTCCTCACTATCTTGTAAAGCGCTTTGTGATGGAGGTCCATTATAAAAGGCGCTATATAAAATAAAGATTGATTGATTGATTATCTTGCCAGCTTTGGCCGTTTATTTAGAAAGTGCAGATATTACAATAAAAAATAAAAAGTTTGCAATGGCTGTCTTGTCGATTTTAATGCGATAATTTGCAATCTGCGTGCTTTTCAACTTACTCTTTCTGTGTTACGTTGTGTATTTTTGGTGCATTATTAAAAGTTTAGGGAGTTCGCTGCATGCTTCTCTCAGGAGCTGCTGATCAGTGGCAACCGCTGTGTGTTACCACAGGAGCAGCTAAATCGCTGTGAACCCGCTTTGACAAAATCAGCAGCGCACATGTAATGACTGGAAAAATATAGCCCTGCGCATGCGCACAATGAGCAGTGGACACTGAATTAATTATATGGAGAACAGTTTTTGATACTACACTGGTTCTCCATGATATAGAATCCGAAACACACAATATTAACTGCTGTTAGTCTGCGGATAATCTGTATTTCCAGCGGTTATTATAAATCTGTTTTTTTCTGTAAAAAAAATAGTAATTTTGGAGGTTAACATTAGATCAAAATAGTTTTGTTACTAAAGAGGATGTATATAATTCTAAAATATATATTATTTTCGTGAGCAACAGACTTATTGTATGTAGTTTAATCTCCATGAGGAATGCGCTGGCACCACTGCAGATTGTTTTTTTCCTTTGCATGGGTTCTGAAATTTACTTCAATTGGTTGTCAGTAAAATATAAAAAGGTGTTCATATTTTTCCTTTCTTATAAAAAAAAAAAAAGATTACTTGAATGATATACATGCTGTGACATGTTATGCCATACAGTGGGCTTCATTAAATACATTGTCATAAACAGCAATTGGCATGTTTTTCTAAAAAGCTATAAGAAGAAGAAAATAATTTCACATCCCTAAAAATAACATCACTCTAAAAGACAATCTCATCATACATTTAATCTGGGAACATTTCCACTTCGATAATTCTTGGAATCTACTCATTAAAATACATGTAATCTTAGTCAGTGTTCTTTGTTTAGCAGATACATACATGTGAAAACAATAGCAGTGTATTATTATTGTACTTTTTTTTTAATTCTCAGCTGCACCACCTGGGTGCTGCTTTGTGGAGCAATATTAAAAACACATACCTGCTAGATATCCATTCCCTCATGAAAACTACTGTAAATAAAATACAACTGTTCATGTTTCTAAATTGTAGTATTTAAGTGGATCATAACAGTATACACTACTTTTCGATTTGTTTGCTCTAAACGTTTTATGGAATGCATGTTGTAAACAATGACTGCGGTTAAAGATTTTACTGGCAGGGCCGGATTAACAAATTCTGGGCAACTGGGCATGAAGGCATCATGGGCCCCTCCCACCCCTCCTCCTATCAACTCAACCACAGCTAGTTATATATGTAAAACTATGTCGGTTACAAAATTCAATTGATTGTTCAGTAGGCTACAGCAGCCAATGAAAAATGAACAGCAAACCATCTATAAATGTAATTAAATCATACATACCAGCAGCGAGCATAATAGCATGTAATAATAAATAAACATGCCTCTTACCTTAGAAGATCGGCCTCTTTCTTGATTTCTTCCTTGAGAATTCAGTCACCACGTCATCAAAGTCCAGCTCTCTGACAAGTTCGGACTCAATAGCCATCGATGAAAGCGCACTAAGGCGTTTCTGACACATACTTGTTCTGAGTTCGTTTTTTATTCTTGCCATTTGCGAAAACGATTGTTCACCCTCACAATTAGTTACAGGTAGAGTCAAGAAAAGTCTGAGAGCAACAAACACGTTTGGAAAGGTTGATTGTAGGCCATTTCTCAACACAATCTGCAGCAGTTTTGAGGGTGATTTATCCTGCTCATCTCTTACAAAGAATTTAAATTGAATGAGCTTGTCTGCAAAGCTCTGATCTAAATCAGTTGGGTAAGCAGAGGAAAGTGTATTAGCCCGCTTACAAATATCACTGGTGTCAGACTCCTTGCCATCAAACAGAACTCCAAAGCAATCATTCAGAGGCCTGTATGCATCCAGTCGTTGATTGAGACAGCTGAGTAAGTGATCAATCATCACGTTGAAAGTCTCAACTTGAAATTTGTGGCTCCCCTCAATTGTGACTTCATGCTCCCTGGTTTCATCTGCAAATGCTTTCCGTTTCCTTATCCGATGAAGGTTGTGCTGATAGGTCTGGCACACACCTCTAACACCCATGGCAGTCTTTTCAAATTCTGAAAACTGATCCCGAAGTGATGCCACAAATGACAGCAAAGACTCCAGTAGTCGCAGAGCAGTCTTTAAATCAATGTCGCTTTTCTGCAACAGCTCACTTGTCATCTTGAACCTGTGTAGGACGGCATCCCAGAAATGGGCCATGAAGGCTGTTTCCAAGCGTTCCATTTTGCCACACAACAAAGAGTTTCATGCATGTCACCTGACAAACTCCCCAAGCATCCCTTATTGAGCTGTAGTTCTCCCAAAGTGCTGATGTTGAGTCAGCGCGACAGCTCCATCGCATGCTTGATAAGGATTTCAGAGTCATATTTACTTTGATGTCAGCATTGTGAAAAACTTTATTCCACCGGTGAGTTGATGCAGCTCAAAAACTGTACATGGACTGCAGTATCCCAAAAAAATTACTAGCCTCTTGGCAGCTGTTCTCAATGGTATTGACACCAACCAAATTCAAAGAATGTGCAGCGCACGGTATGTAATGAATTAGTGGGTTTTGTTTGTTTAAATGGGCCTGAAGACCATTGTATCGGCCGGACATGTTACTGGCGTTGTCATATGATTGGCCGCGACAATTAGACAGATCCAAGCCCAGGTCACTGATCATTGCAAGTACACTGTCAGCCAGGCTCACCCCAGTATGGCTTTCAATAGGCTCGAATCCAATAAATCGTTCAACAACTTTCCCCTCATTATTGACGAACCTGAAAATAAAAGTAAGCTGGTCAACATGAAATAGGTCTGGTGTTGAATCCACGATCACTGAAAAATATTTGGCATGCTGTAGCTCGGCTGCAATGACCTGCTTAATTTTCTCCCCCATTAGCGCAATGAATTCCTCGCATATTGTAGAAGACAAATAGGATGTACTGCCTCTACCCTTCTGACCATATTTCTGAATGTGATCAGCCAAAAAGGGATCAAACTGAGAAATCAGCTTTAAAATTCCCAAGTAGTTTCCATTGTGCGCTGACCCTAGAAGCTCATCGTCACCACGGAATGGGAGGCCTCTCTCACTTAAAAACTTGATCACGGCAACAACGTGCCTCAGCACCTCTATCCAATACTTGCTCTCTCCCTCCAGTTGCCGCACAAGGGATGCGTCAACAGTACCAATTGCATTACATCGCTGTGATAACGCAAGCATATTAGTTCTATGCTGTAAGCTCTTCTCATGTTCAGTTATACGATCAGAGTGCTTCCAGTCGCTGAATCCTATTATAAACGCATTTGTTTTTGTGGACAAAACCTTGCAGGCAAAGCAGAACACATGTCCAGTACTAGGTGAGTAAATTAGCCAATCTCTTGAAACTATTTCTCCGTTCTGTAAGCGGCAAGAAAATAAATAATTTGTTAGGGAACGTGTCCTACCCCCAGCAACGTCCCGTGTTGACGCTGGATATTTGGCCGCTCGGTTTTGGAAGGCAGACACCCCGCTTTCAATTAACACTGTCCAGAGTCGCTCGTCTATCGTGCCCCACAAAGACGGGTCATTCATATTTCCATGGGTTGTGCTTGAGCTGGTGGCACTAACCTCTGGGACCGTGTCGCATGTAACACTGCTGGCTCCAGGTGGTGGTGAGAGACTCTCCAGCGGCTCGGGCTCGCAAGCGGGACTGGTGGTCTCACAATCAGCCTCATTGCTAACATTAGCAGACGAGCTAGCACTAGCAACAGGTGCCTCCTCTGACGAGCAACTAGCAACCTCCTTTTTAAAAAAGCTGTCGATAGAAGGCACACTTTGTAAAAGAGCTGCTCCTCTCGCTTCTTTCTCCTTTTTTTGCTTTCGCTTAACGTACCCGCTAGGAGTGTGTCGATCCATTCTTTTCTTCGCTGTCTAGCTACGTTTTTTTCTTAATTTTGTCAGCCTTTACATTAAACCCACCCTCCCTTACCATTGTACCAATCGTAAAGGGTATGTCTTCTGGTAGAAAATATTCACACGATTTAATTGGTCAATTTGTTGCGCTTAAACAGTGAGAGTGTAAACATTGGACAGTTGACTTGCTCATTTTAATTTATTTCAGTGGCATAAATGCACGTTACATGACATGTCGTCGGGGGCCCCCTGGTGGCCGGAGGCCCCTGGGCAACTGCCCCAGTTGTCCGTTCGGTAATCCGGCCATGGATGCTGGCTTCGTTTTATTAACATGTTTAACATATTAACAACTGAATGCATGGCTTCCATATACATGGGTTACAGTTTTGTTCAATGGCTTTCAGCACCCCTACGATAAAAGGTGTTCCAGCCCCACTGATTCTTTCAGTAAGTGAGGGTTGGAAAGTCTGTAACCCAAAATAACCCCCTGGAGGTTCAAATGATCTGTTATGTTGACTGATTGGGTCAGTGTATTTTGAGAAAGTATGTGCCATGTTTGTCAAACCACTCTGCAGTGCATATAGGAGCATTGTAATCCTGAAACCACACATTTCTGGCCCGGTAGTAACAATGCATTGTGGGATGGATTTGGTCTGCTGAAATGTCAGACTACTGTTAGAATCTCCTGTGCCTTTGGAGTTGGTGTATTGGTCTGCCACCACAAGTAAACACACACGTTTGATGTAACCACTGCTCATCATTAAGTGTGGAATGTGTTTCTGTTTTTTTCATGACAATATAACACAAACCTACTGTGCTCAACTGTGTAAAACATGTCAAGCCTCTTTGCTACCAGATGTACCAACTGTATGAATATGATAAGTGTATAGAGAGGCCTTGTTCTGTGGTTTCATAATAGTAGAGAGCCTTATTATTAGGACATGGGCTGACTATTAGATGTCATAATTAGGTACATTTCTGTAGTCCCACTGAAAAGTACTTCCTGTCACTGAATCCCATGCCAGATTCAGAGCTGGGTCCCAGAGGCAAATGCAATGTTTCTATTAAGGAGAAGAACCAGTGTTTTACCTGATTGCTGTAGTTTCAAGTACAATAGAGTTTAATGTGCAATTTAGATTAGTCAATTGCAAGATATAATCAGCCTCAACACAGAAACACAGTCACTTCCATTTTCCTTCCATTGTGTTAAAATGAATATCGAAGTCTTTATTAATTCAGTATAAAATATGTCTTTTAAGTATGATTTCTAATGTGTAAAAGATGGAGAATTGTCCTGATCTAACTGTCTTGACTTTTACAAGCTCCCTGAGGCTATAAGGTTAAGAATGTGGTCACCATATCTTCGTAGTTTTAGTAATGTGTTCCATGCAATTAAGATTTCCAAGAGTACCGATAAGCGGATCATTAATGGATAAAGTTTAGACAGTTGACTCATGGAAATCCTGGAAAAGTCTTTGAAAATTTGAAAATTGTGATTTCCAGGCCTGGAAATACCCTGGAAAAAATATGTAAAAGTTTTGGAAAAGTCATGAAACAATTGCTGAGAAAATGTTTAATATTATTTGAACTACACTATATGTTGTTAAAGACTACCGTTTTGTTTTCTCTGTCTCTGTTTCCTTGGCTGATTCCGCAGTAGAGTGTCTCAGTGCCATGCCCTCCTGACAGTCTTGGCAGATGTGTTTTTTAGGGGGAAGGCTCTACCGTTGCTAAGTAACGAACTTGGCAACGTAGACATATACGTCATTGCTTGACCTTTGCAAAGGGCAACACTAGGATGTACAGTACGCATGGGTGAAAAAGTCAAAATGGCCTCACCCAGGTCCATTCCTATGATTTGTGTATAAATGCCAAAGAAATGAGAGGGGGGTATATATATATATTTTTGTGTATCACAGAAAATTAAAAATGTTTTCACATTGCACTTGATTTATGTGACCTTTTAGAGTTTTATTTTTGTCTTGTTGAACTGTAACTTGATTGAGACCTAGGTGCTTAAACCATAGGGCACAGGGGAGAACTACTGGTATATATTTTGCCCCTCTGCCCCTTTTTTGCTCAGTGTATACACACTATTATTGTGTTATGGTTTTGCCTTTAAAAGGATTAAATATAGTAAATGGAAAGTCATTCAGAAGACAGCAGAAGTCTGACATTAATAAAAGATGAAGAAAAAAAACACAATAAAGCACACCCTATACGAACATTGGTTTGACCCATAGTCTGAACTTCTTTTTGCTGACTCGATTTTTTTTATTTAGTTCAGTTTGGTTAATTGGTTTAAAAGATTTGTTACTTTGATTCACTGATGCAAAACAATTACGTCTTGGCAGAATCACTGGGTTATTTGAACTGAAAAATGTCCAGAAAGGATCATTGATTGTCTGGGTAGTTGTGTTTACACATGAAATTGTATTATAGTTTCAAATAAACAACTATGTTTTAGTAAAAAAAAAAAAATCCTTAAAGAGAAAACTTAAGTATTAACTATTTATTTTAAACTATGTCATTTAGCTTTAAGTGCAACCTATTTAATATCCTGGAATTTTACACAAATTAAAAAGTAGAAGCTATAGTGTAAATGAAATTAAGAATAGTCGATTACTTACCTTTTTATATGTGATTGTACAGAGTGGATCGAACATATAAGTGTAGCAATAATATGTGTTATTTATTCTGCCAGTTCATGTGTCTGTCGTGCGAGCTAGTGAGACTTCCAGGGTTTCGATACATTTTAACTACCTTTTATTAATATCTTCTATGTGTGTTTGCATACTAACTTTTTTTTAGATTTGTCCCTTTAGTCTTTCTACTTTGCAAGTTTGGTTGATCGGAACGGTGTCATATTTATTCCCTTTACTGGGATTTTTCCCAGCTTATGTTTTAGCTGGATTCACAGGCTCCCTGGCAAAAAAAGCTCATTCAAGAAATTAGAGTTGCAAAAGCACAATGCTGTTACTGATTAGTCTGATTTGCACCCATTGTAAAATGCAGTTCCAGTCACTAGAATGGAAACTATCAGAATATCAACACGAAATCAAATGAAAAAGACTACCATTAACTATTATACTGTAGCAAGCACAGGAATCACTAGAGACACACACCAAGGCTACAGTGTGGTTTATTAGGCAGTTAATAAGAAGTCAGCACCATCCACACACTCAAACTGCACACACAGACAGCCCTTCCCCCACTCCAGAGCACTACCCAGCATCTCAAGGTGACATTAATACAACAAACAAAATTATGATGAATCAGAGATAAGAACAACAAAAAGCAAAGGCAACCCTGACTATGAAATTAGCAGCGCTCAGCACACACCACACGTATTTCAAAATAATACATAAACATCTGACAAATAGTACACGTACATTTAAATAAATAAACTTGGGTTTTTCAGTTAGCTATATGACACGTAGGAATTAATGCTAGGGTGGGCAAACGTTTTTTTACATTTCAACAAACAAAACCCCAAATAGGTTATTATCAATAGTTTTTACTTAAACATCTGAAATTACAATTTTAAAAAAAGTTTTAAAATGTTTAAAAATGCTTTTTTACGCACCAACTTCGACTACAGTTCCTGCCTAGTGGCCATCTTGGATTTAAGTTTTGCACTCTACTGACTTTAGCTTTTAGAATTAAATAAAATAAAAGATTTGTCACTAAAATATTAAAACTTTTCATTGGAAAAATTAATTCCCCGCGAGATTTTACAGTAAATTGAAAGATTTTTGGTTTTTTTTATTACGCTAGAGCCTACCCCTAAAAACACATCTGCCAAGACTGTCAGGAGGGCATGGCACTGAGACACTCTACTGCAAAAGAATGCATCTGCATCATTTTTAAATGCATGTTTTTTGTTTATAATATACAGAAACTTAATGTATTACAGCACATTTTAAAGGGCATTTATTTGTCTATTACAAAATTATAATTATACCCCATTATGCAATATTTTTTGTACTATTTCTTAGGGGTCAAAAAGTTATAATAACAACATTTTACATATTAATAATTGTAAAGAATGTTATTATACAACATTGGATTAATGCATTTGCCATTAAAAAAGCAGGTAATGTGAATCTATATAAATAATTAATATGAAGCTTTTTTTTTAAAGTTATAAATGTAATCCAATTTAAACAAAATCTGTGCATTGCAAAGTCAGGCCATCCACGTGTTTTAAGTTACTTTCTATATTACAAATCCATGTATTTAAATGGTCTAGCAGTCACTGCTGTCACTCACTCGTCTGCTTGCAAGGAACAAAGTAAAAACAAAAAACGTGCCTTTTAAATGTATCCCGCGTATTCTTAGTGGATTTCTACACACACTACTTATTTTATATATATATATATATATATATATATATATATATATATATATATATATATATATATGCATATAATATCGAGACTGAAGTTACAATTTAAAATGTTTTAAACTGCAAGAGTTATATATCGACAAAAAAATGTTCATTGCACTAACCAATGAAGTCTTTTTTTTTGTCAATTGGTAGGTGGTTACGGCTTCGAAATACCGCAATACCGAAATATTTAAATGACATTTTTTTTTAAATGTTTTGTTGTATTTTTTATTGTATTTTACGATTTGTAGCGACTTTAGACCTGTTAAACATAAAACCACACAAAAAAGGGCTTGTAACCAGAAGGTCCCCAGTTCAAATCCCACCGCAGCCACTGACTCTTTGTGTGACCCTGAGCAAGTCACTTAACCTCCTTGTGCTCCGTCTTTCGGGTGAGACGTAGTTGTAAGTGACTCTGCAGCTGATGCATAGTTCATCCACCCTAGTCTCTGTAAGTCGCCTTGGATAAAGGCGTCTGCTAAAATAAACAAATAATAATAATAATAATAATAATAATAATGTACTAGGACAGATATGTAGCAGACAAAAACTTATATTAATATATGTATTTCGATTGATGAAAAAGTATTAATTCAGTAATATAGGTTAGGTAGTTGTTAATTTTGTTTCTTTTTATTCTGTATTAATTAAATTATATTAATTTAAATAAAGGACCAAAGTTTTTATTTTTTTATACATTTCTCCTCCTTCCATATCTCCTCCTTTCTTTGACCGCTATATCTCGTCCCGCATTTCAGATTGTCTCTCAGCAATCTCATCTTGGACACATTCACATTATCTCAACCTTTCTAAATGTGACCTCCTTTACTTGTACTTCTCTCTCCTCTGACCTCTCTATCTCAGTTTCCCTTGATGCTATCAATCTTTCTCCTTCTGCTAGAAACCTAGGTGTTATTTTGGACTCTCCCCTCCTATTCTCAACACATCTCTTCACTAACACGTACAGCAGCTTGTCTGCAACATAAGATGCTGGGGAGTTTGGAGATTACAAAAAATGAATAATTAAAATAATATAGGCTAGGTAGTTGTTGGTTTAGTTTCTTTTTATTCTGTACTGTACACACTATTTTGCTAAAATAACTTGGTACTGATAACTACTAGTATTTAATTTGGGTAGTGTGGATAATTTGCTACCCTCAGCTGGTACTGTCCAGTTCAGATATTTATATCAGAACAAATACCGCTTTTTGTAAATCAGTTTGGTCTCTGAGGCAGATCTGCCTCTATCAATGTAGTCTATTATACAAATAAAACAAGGTTTAATATTGATTGCATATAAGTACGAGATCAGGGGAGTGATTTTAATAACTAAGTAAATGATTCTCCAGGGGCCGAGCTACAGGGAGTAATACTAGAAGGGGCACTTTTTTCATACTATATGATTGCATTGTATGTTAATCGTGAGACACTGTACAGTGGTTTCAACATAAATATCTGGGGGATTCAATATTTCAATAGCAATCAAAGCATTTAAGAACCTTACAATGTTTTATTACTTGCTCATTGTGTACAAATGTGATCAATAAGTCCTTATGTTAAAGTAGATTCATTTTTTATTTTTAATTACTTTTTGAATATTTCTATAATTGTTCTTTCACGTTGAAAGTGTAGATGATGTTATGTAGATCAGTGAAACAAACTCCTACTTTAATGCATTTTAAATTGTATTTTTTAGGCAGCAGAATGTGAAAAATGTTCAAGGGTGTGAAGAATTTTTCAAGGCACTGTGCATATATATATATATATATATATATATATATATATATATATATATATATATATATATATATATATACACAGTGCCTTGCATAAGTATTCACCCCCCTTGGACTTTTCCACATTTTGTAGTGTTACAACCTGGAATTAAAATGGATTTAATTGGGATTTTTTGTCACTGATCTACACAAAATAGTCCATAATGTCGAAGTGGGGAAAAAAAATCTACATATTTTTCAAAATTATTTGCAAATAAAAAACTGAAAAGTCTTGATTGCATAAGTATTCACCCCTTTTGCTGTGACACCCCTAAATAAGCTCTGGTGCAACCAATTGCCTTCAGAAGTCACATAATTAGTTGACTGGAGTCCACCTGTGTGCAATTGTCACATGATCTCAGATTAAATACACCAGAGTTTGTTAGAGAGCATATCTAAACAAACAGCATCATGAAGACCAAGGAGCTATCAAAACAAGTCCGGGATAAAGTTCTGGAGAAGCACCAATCAGGTTTGGGTTATAAAAAAATATCCCAAACTTTGAACATCCCCCGGAGCACCGTTAAATCCATTATTAAAAAATGGAAAGAATATGGCACAACCGCGACTCTGCCTAGAGAAGGCCGTCCACCAAAACTCAGTGACCAGATAAGTAGGGCATTGGCCAGTGGTAACTCTGAAGGAGCTGGAGAGATCCACAGCTGAGATGGGAGAAACCGTCCATGGGACAACTATAACCCGGACGCTCAACAAAGCTGGGCTTTATGGAAGAGTGGCGAGAAGAAAGCCATTGCTGAAAAAAACTCATATCAAATCCTGTTTGGATTTTGCCAAAAGGCATGTGAGAGACACAGCAAACGTGGAAAAAGGTTCTCTGGTCTGATGAGACCAAAATTGAACTTTTTGGCCTTGGCGCAAAACGCTATGTGTGGTGCCAAGCCAACACTGCTCATCACCCTGAGAACACCATTCCCACGGTGAAGCATGGTGGTGGCAGCATCATGTTATGGGGATGCTTTTCATCGGCAGGGACTGGGAAACTGGTCAGGATTGAGGGCAAGATGGATGGAGCCAAATACAGGGAAATTCTAGAGGAAAACCTGTTTCAGTCTGCAAGAGACCTGGGACTGGGGCGGAGGTTCACCTTCCAGCAGGACATTGACCCTAAACACACAGCAAAAGCTACACAAGAAGAATGGGCAAAAATTGCAGGATCCAGATGTGCAAAGCTGGTAGAGACTTACCCAAAAATACTCACAGCTGTAATTGCTGCCAAAGGTCCTTCTACCAAGTATTGGCTCAGGGGGGTGAATACTTATGCAACCAACAAATGTTTTTTTTTTTTTTTTTTTAAATTTTGTGTCACAATAAAAAATATTTTGCACCTTCAAAGTGTTAAGTATGTTGTGTAAATCAAATGGTAAAAATCCCAATTAAATCCATTTTAATTCCAGGTTGTAATACTAGAAAATGTGGAAAAGTCCAAGGGGGGTGAATATTTATGCAAGGCACTGTATATATATATATATATATATATATATATATATATATATATATATATATATATATATATATAGTTTACATAGGTCTTGACAACATCTCTGTAAGGAATATATTATGACTTTTCATGTAAAGTACCTTATAAAGGCACAAATCCATAATGTATTAAAATACTGTTTATTTAAATCATTTTTGTTCCTTTATTTCGAAGGTTTAGAGACATCTTGTGTGGCATGCCAGGATCTGCGCATGATGCTGCGACGTTCTGGTCTTCAGGATTGTACACGTTGCAACATGCACTTCCGCAGGTTAGCATTTCTAAGGGAATAATGTATTCTTAATGGAAATAGGCTATTCAGTTATGTGTATAATGAAAGACAGTGTTAAGATTTTACATTTTCCTCATATATTCCTCACTTAACAGTGTTTGTGTTTAATGCTGTAGTTTCAAATTAAGCGCTCGATATTAATGCTTCAAGATGTTTGGGGGATGGCAGTAATGGGCAATACTGTCTTGTTCCAGGAGAGGCCACAGCTGGGTCAGTGCCATTGTCTACCATAGGTGTGTTGGATGTCGCAGCCTCAGCAATGCTCTGCAGGAACTCAGACAACATCACCACAGTTTCCTGATGTTGCTGCTGCTGCTGTCTTATCCACCTTGACCAGTCACGCTGATGGCGACGCTCTGTCTGCTGGAACAGGACCTGTTGCTGTTGCATCTGGTGTCGCATCCGTCTCATCTCCTGTAGACTCGACCGCCTGTACTCCACTGCAGAAGGGTGTTGTTGTGAAGGAACGTTAATTTGACATAAATGTATACAGAGTTCAGTTAAACCGATGACACAAAAAAAAATTATACAAATAAAACAGAGACTCACCTCCAACTGCCACATCTGATTGTGAATATGCCGTCACTCACCGATTCCTCACCCATTTTCCTGTGATTTTCATCATTTACACATGTAAATGAGATTCACCTTATACCTTTCTTTGGCCGTTTTTTCAGCCACAAACATGATTTACACAAGTAAGTCTCCCAAATGTGCACGAGCATTGCCATTTCACATGTAAATTGCCCCGCATGGAAACCCCATGAATGATCTATTTTTTTATTTATTTTTATTAGTGGCAGAGAGAGAAGGAATCTGAGCTTCAAGCCTACCTCCTGACCAGAAAGGGTGCTGTGTAAAAACCGAAAAACTGACGATGTAATTATAAAGCATTTCAGGAACCATAAAAACTCATTTTTTTCAACACCAGATTTAGTTTTTTAAACATTAAGTATTGTTTTATTACTATGTATTCCACTTAGTGTTTTCAAAGAGATACATGTATAAAAACGCATGAGGTGCCATTTGGGACATAATTCACCCACTGATATTCACATACACTCTATACTGAGATGCATACACTATATACTGAAATACATGCACTGTACTGAAATTTCACGTACACTATATACTGAAACGTATGCACCCTATACTGAGACATATACACTATATACTGAGACACATACACTGCATACTGAGACGCACACACTGTATACTAATATGCATACACTATACACTGAAATGCATACACTGTACTGAAATTTCATATACACTATATACTGAGACGTATGCACTTTATACGGAGCTGCATACACTATGGACTAAGACGGATACACTACATACTGAGATGCATACACTCTACTGAGACGCATACACTATACTGAGATCGCTCATCAGTCATGTGAGTTGTACTTCACCCACATTTTAGAAAATTGCTTGCTGCGCCATTTTAAAGATTGCAGGCGAGATAAAAGGTCGAAGTGTGTCTTTTTCTTTTCAAATATGAAGTTTCATTCTGAATTTATTATTTTGATTTTTGTGTTTACTGCTAATCCTTTAGTTCAATCCAATAATGAGGATATCATTTTGTGATATCCTCATTATGAATATTTTGTTCAACTTGCTCAAGTGCTAAACTTTCGAAACAGTTTAGCACCAATTTTCAAAACGATTTGCACCACTGTATGGGTATATCTAAATGGTTTACTACCAGGTAATTTGGTCATACAGGCACATCTGCCAATGTATCTTTCTGTATAGTACATAGACAAAAGTCTGTTCTGTCTAAGTTAAGTAACAGTTGTGAAATATGCCAACCTCCTCGCTGGGTGGTAATTTTATGACAAAGCACACATTTGGGTGTCTTATTTTGTATATATAATCTAAGAAAACAAAAGCTAAGTGATGAGACTAAATAGATCAAACCAGTGTGCTGTTCCATCTATTCAGCCAATTAGAGAGCTTTGTTCTCTCAATCCATTTTAGAATAGTAAAAATACATTTGTTATCCTACAGTATAATTAGTTTTCAGTACAATTACATTAAAATGCCCACACACTTGTGTACCCAATGGGAGCTGTCCTTGTGTGGGTTGATATGGTTCCAAAGGCTGTTGAAGCAAAATTGCAGAACATGCAAGCTGCTAATAAGAACTGTAGGAAAGTTGCATTTCTGTGAGAAATCAAGAATTTTTGTTTAAGATAGTTAAAAAAGCTAATTGGCTGATGTATATGCTTCATAAAATTGATCCATAATACTTAAAGTAAGTCTAGCACAGCTTTAAAAAACATACGATTAAAAAATTAAAAAATACATCTATGGCCTCAAGCTATCATGTAAAGGTAAATTCCCATGACAGTTGAATACCTTTACAATTGTGGATATATTATATACATAACAATTCTTAGAATAACAGTTTGGCTTAATGGAGCTAACTTTGTAACCCAAAAGCTATTGTTTTACTGTTACATATAAGGTGTTTTCTTTCAAAACAAAATACAAGTCACAGCTTTCTTGCGTGCTTTTCGTATTATTTTATCTCAAGGATTGTATTAAATTGTCTCTTGAGAGCATAGAGAATCATATTACGGGTGTGCTTTTTGTTTTTTAAGAAATCGATTGCTGTTGTCTTTGTCGTTTTCCACTAGCTTAACTGCTGAAGAGATGGCTTCAGTGGGTGGTTTGCTAAAGATTAAACCTAAAATTCGAAGGAGCTCCGTCCACTCAACTCCAGAGTAACGCAGACCCTTATAAAAGTTTACTTTGTGTAAAAGCACCTTTTAAGTAAAACATTATAGAAATCATGGTTAACCATGGTTCTGCATGTTAAATGTATGGTATATGCATGGTTCACAGTGGTAAACTTGTATACAGGGGATTGAATACACATATTTTATTATTATTATTTATTTCTTAGCAGACGCCCTTATCCAGGGTGACTTACAATTGTTATAAGATATCACATTATTTTAATACAGCTATTTTTATACTTTACTGAGCAGACCTATATAGTTTCTATAAAACTTGCTAAACAGGAAATAATCTATATAATGACCATCATTATTTCATTCCAGTAAACAACTTTGCTACAAGCAAATTATAAAGCAATTCCTTACAAGTAAGAAAAAGTCTACTGTACTTATGTTGACTGTTTGATTTATTGCAGCTGTGTAACTAATAAGCATGCTTTGATCATTAAAAAACAACCATATCAAATGGATTACATTTCCCTTTTGGCATCACTATAAAGATAGCAGATTTATAGTCCTACCAAACAAGAAAATAAAGTAAGTGATACATTGTCCTTTAACATAATTTAACAATTATGACAATATGAAAACCCTTTATTGCTTGGCTTTGTGCTACCATTTATCCATATTTGTTTTTTTACCCTATCCACAAACAGCGGTCAATGTGCATTATGACAGTTGTGCATTTTATATGTAGTATAAATAAGGTATTTTAGTCCACTTGAAAAAATATTGAAAGGACTAATAACTACATTTAATATATACAACCAAGTTAAATCTATTATTGTGTCATACACAAATTTAAAATGACAAATTTGAACAAAATCTTTGAAAACAATGTAACATTTTAATAGGAATACAAGGGTGTATGTTTTTATTTGAAAATAAGTAGTTTATATGGGAGTTCAATGTTGAAATGTATATCCATTAATTCCAACAATAAAATATTCAATATAATTGTGCCCACAATTGTTCTTTAGATATTGTTACTTAATTATTTAAATACATAAAGTGTTAAACTTGCATATCTGGCCCATGGTTTTTATAGCTAGCAGCATCATAATATAGTAAAATAGGAAGAAATTTAACAAACATTGTATATAATTCCCATGATTTTACACTTGATGTTAACATCCTGTTTCTTTCTTCTTTTTTTTTTCTTTTAGTCGTTGCCAATTATTTTTTTTTTATTATTTTCTCCCCAATTTGGAATGGCCAATTATTTTTAGGCTCAGCTCACCGCTACCACCCCTGCGCTGACTCCGAAGCTTGTGTCGTCAGCCAACCCCTTTTTTTCACACTGCAGACTCTCCATGCAGCCACCCAAGAGCTACAGCGTTGGAGGACAACGCAACTCTCGGGCAGCTTACAGGCAAGCCCGAAGGCGCCCGGCCAGACTACAGGGGTCGCTGGTGCTCGGTGAGCCGAGGACACCCTGGCTGACCTAACCCTCCCTCCCCCCGGGCGGCGCTCGGCCAATTGTGCGCCGCCCCCTGGGAGCTCCCGTCCTCGGTCGACAAAGGAATAGCCTGGACTCGAACTTGCAACGTCCAGACTATAGGGCACATCCTGCACTCCACGTGGAGCGCCTTTACTGGATGCGCCACTCGGGAGCCCGAACATCCTGTTTCTTAAACATTTATTCTGGGTTTTTTTTTTTTTTAATATCAAAACTACTATTAAAATAAAGAATAATAAGAAAACAATTAAGTAATAGAAATGACGAGGCATTTACACTTTGATACTCTAGGTTTTATTGACACTATGGGCCTCAAGCACTAAACAGTGGTAACCAGTTTACCACGCAGTAAGCCCGTTACTGCGTTCTTTGTACACCTGCTATATTCACTAACCAGCAGCAAATGACTTTGCACATGAAATGAATTGCATGGAAAAAGATACCGTGTGTGAGTCATTTAAATACCACGAGGGAGGGACTTGATATAAAAACCATATTTACTTAAAGGTGCTAACTTTCCTAAGTGTCTCAGCACGTGTTAAGTTTACTGCTTATTGAAACCAGACGGTGTCTGTCTAAATCACAATATAAATAGATCAGACCACAAGTACTGAATGAGGCCCTATATCTATAGGAAGACAGCACTGAGGCTTTACCTTTTCACACAGACTGCTACAGCGTTACAAAAACTGTTTTAATTGCATTGAGTGTAAGTAATTTCAAGTTGTCATGTCAATGCAGGTTCGATGTGAAATTCACTGGACAGTAGCAAGGGTAAGATGAACCTTGGGAATGGAAATAGGAGAGAAGTGCTTTGTGAATTAGAAAAGAGGACAGGGTTTCCCCTTGGCTCGCAGAGAGCCACCTTCGCGGAGGTGAGACCGAACCGATCTGCCTCCAAGGCTGAGAAGCAAACATTGCTTCCCCCAAGGGAACCTAGAATGGGCAGAGAATGGGAAAACAAATGAGAGTTAGGATAGATTTGGCCTGGGGTCCCCTTTTGCTCACTGAGAACCTTCCTGGACCTCTAAGGTTGGGAAGTGAGCTTCACTTGCCTCCAAAAGAAGATATCTGGCATCCCGCAACTGCGCTACCAATACAAAGGAAAGAAATAGAGATTCATTGATGTTATATACAGTGCCTATAGAAGGTCTGCACCCCCTTTCAAAGTTTTCACCTTTTGTTTCCTTATAGCCTGGAATTTAAATATTTTATCTACACATCCTACCCCACAAATTCCAAGTGAAAAAAATATTCTAGAAATTTGTAGAAAATTAATTAAAAAATGAAAACTGAAATAGCTTGGTTGGTTAAGTGTCCACCCACCTTGTAATAGCAATCCTAAATTAGCTCAGGTGTAACCAATCGCCTTCAAAATCACACACCAAGTTAAGTGGCCTCCACCTGTGTTAAATTGTAGCGATTCACATGATTTCAGGATAAATTCAGCAGTTCCTGTAGGTTCCCTCTGCCGGGTAGTGCATTTCAAAGCAAAGACTCAACCATGAGCACCAAGGCACTTTCAAAAGAACTCCGGGACAAAGTTGCTGAAAGGCACAAATCGGGATTGGTATAAAAAAATATCAAAGGCCTTGAATATCCCTTGGAGCACAGTCAAGACAATTATTAAGAAGTGGAAGGTGTATGGCACCACCAAGAACCTGCCTAGATCAGGCCATCCCTCCAAACTGGATGACCAAGCAAGAAGGAGACTGATCAGAGAGGTTACCAAGAGGCCAATGGCAACTTTGCAAGAGCAACAAGCTTTTATTGCCAAGACTGGTCAAAGTGTGCATGTGACAACAATATCCCAAGCACTCCACAAATCTGGCCTGTATGGTAGGGTGGCAAAAAGGAAGCCTTTACTCAAGAAAGCCCACCTTGAATCCCATTTAAAGTAAGCAAAAAAACACTTAGGAGATTCTGTAGCCGTGTGGCAAAATGTTTTGTAGTTTGACGAAACTAAAATGGAACTTTTTGGCCTAAATGCAAAGCGTTATGTTTGGCGCAAAACCAACACAGCGCATCACCCAAAGAACGCCATCCCTACTGTGAAGCATGGTGGTGGCAGCATCATGTTATGGGGATGTTTCTCATTGGCAGGGACTGGGGCACTTGTCAGGATAGAAGGGAAAATGAATGGAGCAAAGTACAGAGAAGTCCTTGAGGAAAACCTGCTGCCCTCTGCAAGAAAGCTGAAACTGGGATGGAAGTTCACCTTTCAGCATGACAACGACCCACACAGCCAAAGCTACACTGGAGTGGCTAAGGAACAAAAAGGTAAATGTCCTTGAGTGGCCCAGTCAGAGACCCGACCTAAATCCAATGGAAAATTTGTGGCATGACTTGAAGATTGCTGTCCATCAACGCTCCCCAGGAACTTGACAGAGCTTGAACAGTTTTGTAAAGAAGAATGGTCAAATATTGCAAAATCTAGGTGTGCAAAGTTGGTAGAGACCTATCCCAACAGACTCACAGCTGTAATTGCTGCCAAAGGTGCTTCCACCAAGTATTAACTCAGTGGGGTGGAGACGTATCCAGTTATGCTCTTTCAGTTTTGTATTTTTAATATATAATTTTTTTCTCAATAAAAACTTTTTTCCCCTTAACTGTGGAGTATGGTGTGTAGATCCTCATTTAAATGCATGAAACTCTAAGGCTGAAAGTGTAGACTTTCTATAGGCACTGTATATATATATATATATATATATATATATATATATATATATATATATATATATATATATATATATATATATACAGTGCCGAAAAAAAGTTTGTGAACCCCAGTGATAATTATGGAAATTCCATAGTTTTACCATGATAGCCTTATTGAATCAAAACCAGTCTTTTCTTAAATATCCAATAGGGTTTATATTAACCAATTCCATGTCTTTTGAAACAAAATGATGTATGAATTAGACAAACAACGAGTAATTAAGATTCAGGGTATGTGAAAAAGTAAGTGAACCCCTGGTTTTATCAGCTCAATTAAGGGGATCATTAGAATCAGGTGTTTAAATAATTAGGTAGATCTTCAGGGGTGAGTTTGGGAGGCCCCACCCTATATAAAGATCAGAAACTTTGTGAGTTTGGCCTTCACCATACAGGTGTGTGGAAACATGTCATGCCACAATCAAAAGAAATCTCTGAGGATCTCAGAAAAACAGTTATTGATGCTCATCAGTCTAGAAAGGGTTACAAAACAATTTCTAAGGATTTGGGGCTCCACCAATCCACTGTCAGACAGATAGTCTACAAATGGAGAAAGTTCAAGACCACAGTCACTCTACCCAGGAGCGGTCGTCCTACAAATATCTCTCCAAGAACAAACCGGAAAATCATCAAGGAAGTCACAAAGAACTCCACAGTAACATCCAAGGATCTACCGGCCACTCTCGCCTTGGCTAATGTTTATCTATCAGAAAAACTATCAGAAAAAGACTGAACAAGAATGGTGTTCATGGAAGGATAACCAGGTGGAAACCGCTGCTCTCAAAAATGAAAATTGCTGCCTGTCTGAAGTTCGCCAAAGAGCACACAGATGATCCACAAGACTTCTGGAACAATGTTCTCTGGTCAGACGAATCAAAGATAGAACTTTTTGGCCTCAATTAGAAACGTTATGTTTGGCGAAAACCAAACACTGCGTTCGAACAGAAGAACCTCATCCCAACCGTCAAGCATGGTGGTGGGAGTGTGATGGTTGGGGTTGCTTTGCTGCCTCAGGACCTGGACGGCTTGCCATCATTGACACAACCATGAATTCTGCATTGTACCAGAAGATTCTAGAGGAAAATGTCAGGCCATCCGTCCGTGAGCTGAAGCTGAACCGAAAGTGGGTCATGCAGCAAGACCATCATCCTAAACATACAAGCAGATCTACAAAAGAATGGCTGCAGAAGAAGAAATTCCACGTTTTAGAATGGCCTAGTCAAAGTCCGGACCTAAACCCCATCGAAATGTTGTGGCAGGACCTGAAGCGAGCTGTCCATGCAAGGAAGCCCTCAAATGTCTCCTTACCGAACTGCTTCAACAATTGTAAGTCGCCCTGGATAAGGGCGTCTGCTAAGAAATAAATAATAATAATAATACAATAGATTCATTATGAAATGATTTGCTGTTTAACAAATCTTTACATTATATTGGTGATTTTGTTTGTATCTTATGTTTAAAACATTTAAGGACCATTTTCTCAGGTACTGTTACATCACCTGGTCTCATGCAGTATTAATATGCCTGACCAAGAAATTAAACATAATAGTGAGTACAATAACTTTCCGTAGGGGTGGTGGTCGGGGCTGTGGTGGAGGTATGCGTTCCCCCTCCTCCCCGGGCTCCAGAAGCAGCGGCTCCTCCCCTCTAGGCTCTGTCAGCGGCAGCTCCTCCCCTCTGGGCTATTTTTTTAATAAACACAAACAAAAACAAATACAAAGCAAAACAAACACCTAGCTCCTCTTGGAGCGCTAACTCAACTTTCAGGAACCCTTCCTAACACGGGACAGCTAAGCTGTTTTCCCGTCTTCACAAAACTTAACCACACCGATTTGCACTATACCTTTTTACCTCAGGACTGCCAGGAAGCAGAGCACTCCTTTCTGCCTCCTTCTCCTTAGCAGCCCCGAGCAGACTGTGTGCTCTCCTTTTAAACTCCGCACCTGGGTCTAATTCTCCAATAACGCCCAGGTGCGGATGATCATTAATAATAAAACAATTAAACAATTAAACTAAACAATAATACAATTAAGAAATCAATTAGAAAATCAAATGAAACAATAAAGCAACACAAATCAAAACGGTGCATCTCTCTCGCAGGGAGGTTTTAACCCCCTCCCTGCTGTCTCTCACAACCCGCTATCTTACAATATATATACAATATAATATTCATGGGGCGGAAACCAGGGCTGCGAGAGGAAGGGAGTGTTTTGCAACTTAGGATTCGAGGCTCGGCCTCTAGAGCAGTGGAGAGCGAGAGAAAAGGACAGGCCGGATTAGAGTCCTCTGACTTCTCGGCCTCGCGACTGGGTCCCAGTTAGCGACCGGGTTTGACCCTCAGAGGATGGAATGGCTCATACGAAACCTTGACGTAAGGAAGAAAAGAGAATCTGAAAGAACACAAATAACTGTTAGTTACGGGACTCGAGCACTAAGAGTATGAGGGCCACATCCCAGGAGGATAAAGGAGGAAGTAAGACGGAGCCTTCTTTCATGAGGCAAGATAAAGCACATGTGCTGTGAAAGAATAGTGTGGCCGGTGGTCCCTTCTGACTGCACGAAGAACCTGTGGAGTTATGGGAACTTTAGGTTGGGGAAGTGAGAATCACTATCCCCCCAAAAAGATGGACCACCGGCTCCCCGTTGAACCCGCCCCTGTGAAGACAAACAGAGACCACGTGCCAATGTATAACATAAAAGCAAGAAGAGATAAACATTGACAAACAAAATAAGTAAACAATTAAATGGTTAAAGGAACTAGTTTTGTGATGGCCATCTGCTCGGCATAGAGGTAAAAAACCCTCTGTTAAGAGGAAAACCTCTGGTGGTCCTGGCAGAGAGGGTGCCCCCACTCCGGGCATGCTAGCTATAGACTGATGTGCTGCAGTGATATCGGATGGCAGCGATCGAATGTAGGAGTTGACTGCTGAAGAGGACCAATGCCCCATGGTCTTGATCAGACGATGGCTGATGCGGGCTCTGACTGCTGAAAAGGCTGCGCCAATCCTAAGGAGTGTGTGGTGTGGAATTGGAGAGAAATTGTGGAATTGTGACCTTGAGGCAGTGCTGACCATATGTGGGTCTCGTGGTTGGAACTTGGCTTTCTTCTATTAGATCAACAGGGAGAGGGTGTGACGTAGACTGAAGCAGATGCTGTAACCAGGTTGTACTCTGGAATGCTGACAGATGGGGGCGGGGCCGGAGCTGCCTGGGCTGGGGTGAGCAATGGAGCCGCTGAAACAGAAGATGTAATGAGAGAGGTGACTGAGAGTGGCACGAGAGGCTGAAGGAGGAACTGCAATGTTGCTGGAGCAATTGTCTGCCATATAAAAGAGAGTTTATTGCTGACAAGGCGTTGCTGGTGCTGCTGAGCGAGCAGGAGCGGGGCACAAGTGACAAATTCGGCTTTCCTGGGGTAAAATCAAAATTATGAAAATATCTTTAGTTCAGTAGTAGTGAAAACTGGAAGTGTACAGGATGGAAAAGTCCAGTAAAATAGCAGTGTGAAGCCTGTTTCCAAAAAAGACAGAAACAACAACTCAGCCATAGCTTTGAGAATCTAGCCCTGGGTGTTACACAAATATCAAAAGTAAAAATCATATGTGGTGGCTGGACTTGATTTCTGATTACAGGCGTTGGCTGTGGACCATTGAGGGCGGCTGATGCCCAGTCGTAGGTCGGAACGTCAGCTGTGGGGACCGGAAGTGCTGAAACCATGATTTGTAATGGCGAATACTGGCTTGAGGTAATGGAGAAGCAACCCATTTGTCCATATTATTATTGTTATTATTATTATTATTATTATTATTTGTTTATTTAGCAGACGCCTTTATCCAAGGTGACTTACAGAGACTAGGGTGTGTGAACTATGCATCAGCTGCAGAGTCACTTACAATTACGTCTCACCCGAAAGATGGAGCACAAGGAGGTTAAGTGACTTGCTCAGGGTCACACAATGAGTCAGCGGCTGAGGTGGGATTTGAACCGGGGATCTCCTGGTTACAAGCCCTTTTCTTTAACCACTGGACCACACAGCCTCGTTGTGTATTATTTGAGGCAATTGAGACGACAATGGAGTGAATGAGGAGGCGACGACCATGTCTGGAGAGGAGGGGCTGCTGCAGCCTGTCCTGGGACTCTGGGCAAGCAAGTTTGCTAAAGAGCGCTTGTGAGAAGGAGGCAATGTGGATGGGCCTGCTGATGGGGGCGTTTTGATCACCGTAGTGCCAGGGCAGCAGGTCTGGTTGATGTGTAGAGGTCTGCATTAGAAGTAGACGGTACTGAGCTTCCATTGGAGAAATGAATGAGATAGAGAAATTAATTAGATATTTTGAGGAGGTTTCCTGCAACGTATGGAAAAAAAAAGCTAATGCAAGAGAAAGCTGAGCTGTGACTGGGTTTAAATACGGAGTCAATGATGATAGACAGGTGAAATTAGGAAATAGCTAAGTCCTGGTTCACACCCCCTAAATTTCACCAAAGTTAACATTAATTGTATAAATTAAGATTATATATATATATATATATATATATATATATATATATATATATATATATATATATATATATATATAGTGTAGCTGAATTTTGCTTGATCAATAGCCTTTTATGTCTACTTCATTAGTTGATAAAATAGATATATGATATTAATAACAGAAGCATGGGCATATTCTTGTAATACACACCTGTAAAAATGATTGCATTGATCTTGGCTTTTGATATGTGATACCATGTTGGGGAAAGTCATAACTGATCTGGCAAATTTATTGCTTGCTATAATATTGCTGGCCCACTATAATTAAAAATGGAATCCTAGGGTTAAAGATACAAAATGTTAGCCTCAACAACAGTGCCGTTTTTCCATGATTCTATACAAAGCTAATAAGAGCCATACAGTAGAATTTGATCAAAATAGACTTTTATTGAAAGCCTTGGCAAGCACACTAGAAGGGACAAAAAAAGCTTGGTCTTTGTTGAAGAGTATTGTCATAGCTGGAAAACTGCTCAGTAATGAAACATTCAGTGGAGATTCCTTAGCAAGTTTTTGAAGGCTTTCTCTAGGCACATTCTCTAATCATGTAACACAAGCAACAAAACAGTTATCTAATTTGTAAAACTTGAGCCCCTTTCATACTGGTAGGATCAACCCGGGTCAAAACCTACCCGGGCAGGACCCGGTGTCATGAGGGTCGGTATGCGATTTCACACTGCTTTTGATAAATGGGTGGGACATATATTATTTTGATGATGAAGACGAGTGTTACTGCTGGCGCCATTACGACTGACTGCACAGCGGATTCAAAATTCTGTATCTCTGATTCTACAATTCCAAGAGTGCTAATCAACACATCATCTAAAAGGTAAGTAGTTGGAATAATTAGTAATATATATATATATATATATATATATATATATATATATATATATATATATTACATGACACAGCGAAAAAAAAATATATATATTTAAAACTTTATATTACTTGGTTTAAAAAAAAAACGCAGTGTTTTTTTTTATTTTTTTTCGCTGTGTCATGTCTGTGTGTGTGTGTGTGTGTGTGTGTGTGCGTGTGTGCTTGCTCGGCAGGGCTAAATTTAGAAGACCCCGAGACAAGAGTAACTACTGTACCAGCATAAAAAAAAAAAAAAACTATATATTTTAGTTAGTTTTACTTCTATACGTTTTCATTTTAGTTTTTGTTTCCCTTTTTTGAAAGTATTTCTCTTCAGGAGATTGCCTGAGGCCAAACTAAATAGGCCTACCACATGTGCTGCCAAACTAGATGTTGAATATTTATTTTTTAGATATATTTTATTTGTTTAATTTTTTAGGACAGAGAATTATTATTTAGCTGCAGTCATTATTATTATTTAGCTATGCATTTATTATTTTAAAATTTATTTTATCTTTATTTTTGTATGTGTGTAAAGAAGAGAGAGGCATTATTTAGCTGTAGTCATTATTATTATTTGGCCATATATTTTATTATTAGTTTACTTTTACTTTGTATGTGTATATGTGTAAAGAACAGAGATACATTATAGCTGTAGTCATTATTATTATTATTATTATTATTATTATTATTATTATTATTATTATTATTATTATTTAGCCATGTATTTTATTATTAGTTTACTTTTCCTGTGTGTGTGAAAAAGGATGGAGAATCATTATTATTATTAATTAGTATTTATTTTGATATTTTGTGTGGGTGTGTGTAAGCCAGAAGATGGATGAAGACAATCAGTTTCAGCATCTAGTTCAATCACGAAGAGGAGGAGGGCCCTGACTGAGGAGGAGATCGAGATCCTCCTCGACACCCATCTTGTCTTTTCACACTCTCCACGTGCCGGAAGTGATGAGCTCTCCAATGAATTGCTGGATTTGCTACCGCAGAGGTCAAAAACAGCAACAGACTTGTGTTGTTTGCACAGCACAGGAATGCAAGCACAGGAACACTCGCCCGAAGCCGATTGTTTTCGTTAAAACAAAAAAATAAGTCTTCGTAAATGAACAGGGTGCTTGTTGTTCAGGTTCATCATCTTTCTCACCTTATTGCCTCACTGTTTACTGTGTTCTTATTCCATGTTTTCTGTTTCATCTTTCTGAAAATGTACTGTAAATAGTTTACTGATTTATTATCTTGTATAAAATGTTGTGTTTTTTGCAATAAACATTTCCAGTCTTGATTTATATATTCTAGTTTTGAAAATAAAAATTTTAAATCTTAATCTTAATTTTGTCTGAGTTTATTTTAACTTGTAATTTGCTTCTATTTAAATAAAAAAAAACTATTTTAAATTAATATCTTGTGTGTTGTTTCTTCATTTTTATACTTAAATATAATTGTATTTCAAACAGGGTAATAATATTTCCAATCTAAGTTTATATCAAGTCTTAGGCTTGGTTTGCCATTTTGTAGGTTGATTTTTCTAAAATACTGTGGGCCTCATTCACTTAACAGCAGTAAATGACCAGAATTACCGCATGGCAGGGGGGAAGCCACACCGCATGCAAAAATGAACCAGTGGTAGCTCTATTCACTAAGCTAATTATATGCTTACAGACCAGGAGCTAAATGTATTAGCAGAAGAAGTGGTGGGGAGTTATAAAAAGCTTTTTGGTTCTGAATCAACGAGAACATTAATGTCAATGAAACATTAAGGGCAAAAACGCGCTCCGTAGGAGGAGGGCGGGGGTCTTATTCCAAATCAGAGCGTCCTACGAGACAGTCAAAGCAGAGAAAGTAATTGTTAATGGAACATTTGTTTAACTCTTCATATCAAATAAATATTTGTTTGTTCAGCTTAATCTCCCTCCGATTAATTTTGTAATACTAATAAAGAGACATCAAAGCACTCGCTCAGTCAATTAAAAGTTCACTATTTACATTTCAAAAGGTGTTTGGCGAAAAGTCACTTTTATGACTGCACCTCAACTCACACTCTGTGCACATTCATGTATTGGACATTTACAGTTTATTTTGTATATTTTAAAGCCATTTTAACCTACTTAAATATCACACATACATGGTGACTATATAAATACAGTATATTAAAGTGCTGCATATACACCTGCCTCATAATCTTCACATATCCCAGATTGTCTGAGGAAGAGTACATTGGAACATTGGAACTCAAGTTTGTTAATTGTTGTAAATAAATTGATTTAATTGTTTAACTGCTGTGGCGCTCCGCCGGGGACGATTACTTGTCTGCATGGAGCAGTGTCCTGGTATACTTGCCTTAGGCGGCCGAGGAGAACAGACTGAGGTAGAGAGATTGGCGTTGTTACGCCGACACAGGCGCACGTGATTTAATCAGTAAACACAAACAAAAAGTAAACAATAATGTCACGTGACGCTACCAGCAATGGTGGCACACAGACGACAATACAAGACTGTACAAACACTCAAAATAAAACACAATGACAAACTATAAATCAAAGGTGCCGTGAAAACGGCAGGCCTTGCAGCAGCCCCGATCACAGTGATTGCTATGTTTTTATACTGACGCTCCACTGAGACACGCCCACCTGCCTGCTGGAACTGCTGATTGCTTTCAGCTGCTGCTCCACGCAGACAGGTAATCGTCCCCGGCGGAGCGCAACATCAGTTAAACAATTAATTAAATCAATTTATTTACAACAATTAATGCAAAAATATACAATAAAACTACATATTTCCCATGTGTAGGGCTTCCGCCCTGCCACAATGATATAACATCACATATGCCACTGGAGCCTATCAACCTAAAAAAATAATAATCGTATATGACTACACATAGACGTAAACAGCTAGTGTTTCTCCCTCCCATACTGTGTTTTTTGTTTGTTTTTTTATCAATACCTCAGAGTTTTGAAAACCTTTGGATTTCTTACTACTAACAAGAACAAAGGACAGAAAAAGGACAGAAGGGTTTGATGTATTCCAGCCATTTCTAAAACAGCTGCAACATATTCCTTAATAAGACACATTGATGAATAGAGCCCACAGTAACAGTATAAACATTACACTAATAAAATGGAGAGGCGGATGGGGCTTTCGCCGCTGTTAAAGAATTGCATGAATAAACCCAGTGGTCGCATATTGGTTTTCTTAAAACACTAGTTAAAAATAACAATTAAAACGCAATCTGGGACCTACATGAATAATTAGAGAGGTTGATCTTTCTCAAAAGCTAAATCAATTAAAGTGTTTTTAATTACTGGTATTTTTTTTTTTCATTCACTCTGCTGTTTGCTCCTGTTTAGCATACCAGAGTGAAAACAAAAGGGTGTGTTGTTCATTACAATAGGAATGAAGACATGAATAATAATAAGGATTTACTTTGTATTATAAGAGCAAAACTATTGAAAATAGACTTCTATGCAGGAGTGTGGAGCATATTGGCATACAAAAAATGGAGTAGAGCAAAAAGAGCTGTTTAACATCATGATAGCTGGTAAGTAATGAAAGACTATACAGTCTGCATTGACTGGCCAGACAAAATCAGACCTCATATCTTATTGACAAGAACAGTCAATCCTGGTATTTAGAAAATGTGTAATCACTATATTGTGACTGTTAAGCAAATTTCAAGGCCTGGATGAAATAATAAGAATAGACTGGAGCATGAACAAACAGGACCAAATAAGGACAGCATTACAGAGCATTACAGAGTTATTGGAAGCTGTTGGTTATGATATTTAAATATTTGACAATCAATCCAACTTTTAACGGAAGTATGTGTTTGTATTCAATCTAAGTTAAACAAAGAGTTTCACATTTTGGCAAATGCATGGTGTTGTACAGTATCTATGTTTGGATTCAGTTGTAACTGTTGTAATTCCTTAGTGTCATAGTACAGTTTTTTTTTTTTTTGTTTCCTTAGTCTAATATACTTTTACAAATGGAAATCAATACAATCTATGGTGAAACTTAATGACACACTGGACTGGAATATCCCAATTACAATTATAAAACAATTTGCATGCATTCTTTATTATTTCAAACCTACTCATATTGCTTCTTTTTACTAAATAATCTCCCCACATATCCCCAATACAAATCTTCCTGGAAATATGAGACGCGTTCAAAGCCAAGTGTGCCTTATTGGTACTAGACATGTGATTTCTTACGTAAATAAATCTTCTAGTCAGAAGAATAATGAAAGCTAGTTTTGCCTCCTTTATTGAGACACTCACTGATGACACACTGAGGCATAACTACTCTCCTAAGTTACTTCCCCTTTTCTCAAAATAATACAAAAAAATAATAATAATTTTGTTGAAAACAGCATTGAGTGCCAGACAAGCAACAATTACACTTTTATATGGTCAGTGTCACAAGTTTACAAAAACATGAAATCACAAAACCCTTACTGGTTAATATATAGCTAATTCTTTTTAATGACAGCTTTATTAGATATGACTTGGTACTACTGTAATAAGGAATGTATCTTTTTTATTATTATTTCACTGCTTAGAACCCCAGTAGAGGTGGCAGTTATTCTTTGTCTTATTCTGATAACCTTGTGGGGTCAGCATTTTTATTGCATGTGTCTATATGAAAGTGCCGACAAAAGTTATTGGAAGACCACTGGGTTCACCTCCAGCATTAAAGCTATGGTTTCTTTTCTGCAACATTATTTTACCTAGATCACAGCTCTGGGAAAGCCTGTACTGATACTGTAGTTCTCAGTGCCATGCTGCATAAGGCTCTCTCCTGTCTTGCCTTTTAAAATAATAATGGTGTCAACAACTCAGTGTTTTTAAGTGATCTCAATGGTCTTTCTTATTTGGGAGGGTAATTGGCCTTCGACCATCCTGTCTCACTGACTTAGGGCAGATCCTAATCCAGTTCGTATTAAAATAGTGATGAGACATGATTTATTTATTTAGTATTAAAAACATTTACCTGGAAGAGGTGGTAAACATCTATCATTTGGTGTCAATGTCTTTGGTGTCAACGGCAAGGTGCAAACATACACACAAGATACATAATCAACTTTAAAAGTAGATACAAATTAGTGTACAATGAGAAAAAACAAAATACAAATTGCAATCATAGTTCAGTGTGTACATGAGGGCTTTGAAAGCAGATAGCAATGTAACTTAAATGTGAAATCTATCCCAGTATGGTTTACTGGGACATCCTCCTGTGGCGAATAATAAACGTACAACATGAACGATCATTCAATATTCTGTTTACACTACAAGTATATATTTTTTAAAAACAAATAGCAATAAAATGTGTACATCTGTTATACTAAATAAATTAATTCAGGGATTATTTTACGCACATTAATTGTGTTCTTTTTAGAACCATGCACTCAGTCTGTCAATTTCTCTATCATTTCTATGCTGATGATGCCCAGATCTTCCTCTCCTTTCCTCCCGTATCTCTACTTACCCCTCAGCCATCTCCTGGAAACTCAAACTCAACCTCTCCAAATCAGACCACCGCCCCCCCCCCCCCCCGTTCCTCCCCCACTGCTGATATCTCTATCTATTCCTCTTGAATCCACTACCCTCTCTCCCTCCTCATCCATCAAGAACCTCGGTGTCACCCTCGACCCCTCCCTCTCCTACTCTCAGCACATCTCTGGCACGCTCCTGTCGCAAATGTAAATAATACACAACTTAAATATACTGTGCAGAACCTTCAATACATTTTAGCACAGTGGTGCTCAGATGAAGACAAACGTGAGCCAAATCCCCACCATGCAGACTAGAATTTCTTACAGCTTACTCTTATTTTTATCCTGTGCAGTAGAGTACAGTATATCTGCACGGTTAGTTATGTTCTTCATCAGACATATGAGCTCCTTATTTTATCTTCTTGTCTCAGACAGCAGCCATGATCTATATATGGGGAGAAACAATCCAACATACTTGAATTAAACTTCAACCTTTACAACAGACTTTGTGTAACCTTGAATCCCACGGGACTGGCAGACCTTGTGTTCTTAACTGGTTGTTTTGTTGTGGATACTGAGCTACAGTAGCCTCTGAAATTCCAAGTGCAGCATTTGGGGATGCTAAGATTATATATATATATATATATATATATATATATATATAGTAAATATGGTCTGGAGAGGAGGGCCTATAGTGGAAAATTATTGACCCGAGGGAAGACTATTGTTACCAACAGGGGGCTATAATACCCTGGAGATAACAATAGTTATCCCGAGGGGCATTTAACACTAGATCCGCTGCGGTTATACTTATACCTTATACCTAAAACCGTAAAACTTTCAGACATGCAGATTAATTTAAATTTGAAAACCTCAAACCATCAAAATGACTGCCGTGGCGGTTTTGTAATTCATTTTCTGTTAAATCACAGAATCGGTGTTCAGCCATTTTCTCTTGTTGTGAGTGCAGGGCAGGGCGTTCCTTTGAAAAGGAGCGGGACTGACACTGATGTGAACTAATCATATGACAGACGGAGACTATTGCCCGGTGGTGTAAGGATGTCAGGGCAGTAGTTCAGTCTATTTTTGAGATGAGGTTAAGGTAAATAATAAAATGCAAAATAGAGAGTTAAACATGAATAGGACAGAGAATTCAAAACAGAAAGATAGGAGACCCAAAGATAGACATGGTACCAAATACACAAGAGATAAGACAGAAGACATAGTTTTCAATTTATCAAGTAAAACTTTAACCACATCCCAAAAAGCGGTACTGAGTAAAGGAC
Source organism: Acipenser ruthenus (assembly GCF_902713425.1). Classification (NCBI taxonomy): domain Eukaryota; kingdom Metazoa; phylum Chordata; class Actinopteri; order Acipenseriformes; family Acipenseridae; genus Acipenser; species Acipenser ruthenus. The sequence goes on along the minus strand of NC_081191.1, from coordinate 72,763,193 downwards.
TTAAGTTTATACCGACTAAACGATACATCGATAAAGATAAACTGGCCACTGAATTAAAGGAGTGGGAGAGACGCATGAGATTAGCAGAATATTTTTTCAATGAAAATATCTCGGATTCAGAGGGTAATTATGAACATGGGATTAAGGTTAATAGTACAAGCACATGGACTCCTCCGGATGGAAGAGATAAATGGTTAGATATGTATATTGAAGTAGTTAAACAAGAAATAATAGTAGGACTAAAGAAAAGATGTAAACTTAATTTAACCAATATTGAAGAACAAGCTATGACTGAGTTGTTAAATGATGATGATATAATGATAAGACCAGCAGATAAAGGCTCAGGAATAGTGATAATGAACACAGATGACTATATGAAATCTGTAGAATGTGAATTAAATAATACATATACATATGAAGAAGTTAAAAGCAATAAGATCAATAAATCGGTAAAAGAGGTTAAGGAAATTGCGGAGAGACTATACAATAAAGGCATTATATCAAAAGAATTAAAAAAATACATGCAGCCACATAATGCAAGAACAGGCCTAGCAAGAGGAAATCCTAAAATGCACAAAGAAAATCACCCTATGCGAATGATAGTCAGTACAATTGATAATCCAACACACATAATAGCTGAAATAGCAGAAAAACAACTTAGGTCGCACGTTGAGAAATTACCAAGCTATGTTAAGGATACAACACCATTTTTAAAAAGACTTGAATCAATAAAACACAACCTTCCAGAGAATACAATTCTATTTTGCATGGATGTAAAATCCTTGTACCCAAGTGTCCCTCGTAAAGAAACTTTAGAAGCTTGTCAAAAAGCACTAGATAATAGACTAGATAAATCAATACCTACAGCAGAGGTACTGAACATGATCAACATAGTTTTAGAAAACAGTTATTTTACATTTGTTGATAAGAATTACAAACAAAACGATGGTACCGCAATAGGATCTAAATTAGGAATGCATTTTGCCAGTACATACATGGGGAAATGGGAAGAACAATTACTTAGAAAATCAGAAAGAGAACCTTTAGAATACATTCGGTTTGTAGATGATATTTTTGGGGTTTGGACACATGGAGAAGAATCTCTTTTCCAGTTTCATAAAATGGCAAATGAAATACACAGTAATATTAAGGTGGACCTTCGATGGACAAGGAAAGAAATAGAATTTTTAGATACCATAGTAAAACTTGAAGAAGGTTCAATTGAGACTGACCTCTTCTGTAAACCTACTGACATGCACCAGTATTTACACATGTCCTCTGCACATCCGATACACACTAAAAGGGCAATCCCAAAGGGTCTAGGAATAAGAATACGAAGAATATGCTCAAAAGAAAGTGACTATGTAAAACAAAGAAATGTATTAAAAACAAATCTTAAAAAAAGAGGATACAAAGAAAGAATTATAGAGACGGAGTTAAGAAAAGTGGATAAACTAAAAAGAGATGATCTACTAGATTATAAAAATAGAGATAAAAAGGTCAAAAGAGTCCCATTAATAATGACTTACTCTAAACATTTGCCCAATATTTCTAAGATAGTTTGGAAACACTTGCGGATTCTACATAATTCAGAAAAATTAAAAAAAGTATTTCTTAAGGCCCCAGTTGTAGCATTCAAAAGAGAAGCTAATTTAGGTGATATTTTAGTTCACAGTAAACATAAAAGAATAATTGACAAAATAGGTTCTACTAACATATGCACTAGTAGATGTAAAGTGTGTAAACACATAGACAAACGTAAAAATATAATTAAACATAAAAACACCACATATCCACTAAAAACTAATACCTACTGTAAAAATAGCAATGTTGTTTATGGAATAGCCTGTGAAAAATGTGATGAAATCAAATATGTTGGAGAGACTGGAACTACTTTATATAAAAGAATTCAGAACCACCTTTCGTTAATTAGAAATAAAAAAATGAATGAACCAATAGTACAGCACTTCACCAGTCAGGGACATGACATAAATGATGTAAAGTTTGTAGTATTAGAACAGCTCAAATTAGACAATGCGACATATAGAAGAATAAAAGAAAGTAAATGGATAAATAGACTGAACACGATTATGCCAGCGGGACTCAACAGAAAAGAATGAACTAATTAACTTCAATAAATATATAACATTTAAATAAATAAACAAAATTCATTCAAAAGTTGAGCATGCTGATGCGCTGGGGAGGCCAAATCTAGACTGATCCTCAGAGCCAGCATTGCATGATATAATAAAAATATAAGTTTATATAAAGTAGTGTTAATTAGAATTAATACAGATTCAAAGATAGAAGTAAAAATGATGTCACAATATATAGAACACCATTACATCATGTAAGAATAAATCATGAATTTGAATGTAAACAATAACAAGTAGTTGTCATGCCGTCAAAAACCTATAAATACCTCCAATGTTTGGATTCAAACACAGGCTCCCTTGAGAAAGATATGTACAACATATCGAAACGTTGGGCAGCTGGCTCTTTGAGCTATATATATATATATATTGTAAGATAGCGGGTTGTGAGAGACGGCAGGGAGGGGGTTAAAACCTCCCTGCAAAGAAAAACTTGTGGGAATGCACCTTTTTGTTTGATTTGTATTGCTTTATTGTTTCAATTGATTTGCTTATTGTTTGGTTTAATTGTTTGATTATTAATTATTATCCGCACCTGGGCATTATTAAAATTTAGATCCAGGTGCGGAAGTTTAAAAGGAGAACAAGCAGTCTGCTTGGGGCGGCTGAGTGGAAGGAGGCAGTAGGTGCGCTGTCTCCGAGTAGCCAAATAAGGGAAAAAGTAAGTGCTGTGTGAAACCAGTGTGTTTGTGAAGACGGGTAAACAGCTTAGCTGTCCCGCGTTAGTCAGGGTGTTTCCTGAAAGTCGAGTTAGTGCTCCAGAAGAGCTAGGTGTTATTTTGATTTTGTGTATTTTGTTTGTTTCCTGTTTATTAAAAAATTGCGCAAACGCGCTTAAAAAAATCCATTTCTGTGTGCTGGGTCGATTCTTAAAGGGGCAACGAACCCGAGTGGGTGAAGATCGTTTACATTTGGTGGCAGCGATTGTGGGCGCCCCTGGAGACCCAAATGGATTTTAAAGAATTAATTGAGATGTTCAATAAAAACACCGCTGCTCAGGTGGAGCAGATTAAGAAGATGGAGAGGCAGAGACAGGAGCTGGGCGGGGCCCCGTTGATAATACAAGAGCGGGAGCCAACGGAACTGGAGCGGCTGCTACAAAAGTGGGAGCTACCGTCCCGAGAGCCAGAGGGGGAGGAGCTGCCGCTGCCGGAGCCCAGAGGGGAGGAGCCGCCGCTGCCAGAGCCCAGAGGGGAGGAGCCGCCGCTTCCAGAGCCCAGAGGGGAGGAGCTGCCGCTGCCAGAGCCCAGAGGGGAGGAGCTGCCGCTGCCAGAGCCCAGAGGGGAGGAGCTGCCGCTGCCAGAGCCCAGAGGGGAGGAGCTGCGGCTGCCAGAGCCCAGAGGGGAGGAGCTGCCGCTGCTGGAGCCCAGAGGGGAGGAGCTGCCGCTGCTGGAGCCCAGAGGGGAGGAGCTGCCGCTTCCGGAGCCTAGGGAGGAGGTGACGAGCGTACCTCCACCACAGCCCCGACCACCACCCCTACGGTCCAGTCCGGTGTCGCTGCGTCCAGTCCCTCAACCCTTGCTCCTGGACACCCTGTCGGTTAGCCTGGACCTCCCTTCACTTGACCTGGAGCCCAGGAGTCGGCAGGATCGGGCACAGTTCTCCACCTGGTCCCCTGCTCCGCTCCTCCCGGACATTAAGACGTCGCTGTGCTGCTCCCAGACGTCGCGTACGCTCCCCCTGGTCGCTACGTCGCTCCCCCTTGCTGACCGGACGTCGCTGCACTGGGTCCCAGCTGCAGACCTCTGCCCGCTACTGCAGCCTCCAGTGCCCCGGTTGTCGTGCCGGTCGCCCCTGACAAACCGGTGGGGTCCCTCGTCGCCGGTGCGCGGTCCCTACCTGGCTGACCCAGGACGTGGACCGATCCACCCTCGAGTTCGCCCGTGGAGGAGGGCAAAAATTGACATTTATGGACTCGAGGGTGGGTGGTTGTGTTTTAGGGGAGGAGGTGGCCGTCTCATGGCCGGTGTCTTGGAAAGACAAGGGGGGGGGATATGTAAGATAGCGGGTTGTGAGAGACGGCAGGGAGGGGGTTAAAACCTCCCTGCAAAGAAAAACTTGTGGGAATGCACCTTTTTGTTTGATTTGTATTGCTTTATTGTTTCAATTGATTTGCTTATTGTTTGGTTTAATTGTTTGATTATTAATTATTATCCGCACCTGGGCATTATTAAAATTTAGATCCAGGTGCGGAAGTTTAAAAGGAGAACAAGCAGTCTGCTTGGGGCGGCTGAGTGGAAGGAGGCAGTAGGTGCGCTGTCTCCGAGTAGCCAAATAAGGGAAAAAGTAAGTGCTGTGTGAAACCAGTGTGTTTGTGAAGACGGGTAAACAGCTTAGCTGTCCCGCGTTAGTCAGGGTGTTTCCTGAAAGTCGAGTTAGTGCTCCAGAAGAGCTAGGTGTTATTTTGATTTTGTGTATTTTGTTTGTTTCCTGTTTATTAAAAAATTGCGCAAACGCGCTTAAAAAAATCAATTTCTGTGTGCTGGGTCGATTCTTAAAGGGGCAACGAACCCGAGTGGGTGAAGATCGTTTATATATATATATATATATATATATATATATATATATATATATATATATATATATATATACATATATACATACAGTATAAGAAAAAGGTAATGTAGGTACACAATAATATGAATAATTGATTAAAAAAACCTAAATAAATAAATACTAAATACTACATTAGAATAACTAATTAATAGTTATACAAGTAATATACTACATTGGACCAAATTCATAAGTGGCAAAATGAAAAAGGAACCAAGAATGTAAAAAAAAAAGAAAAAAATGGGTTAACGACAACAAAGTTAACTGATGCATTATTCTAAGTGTAACACACTAGTCTACATTAAACAATTGAACAATTTACTATCTATATACACATTAGTATATTTATAAACAGGGCTTATTTCACATATCTAACATCTATTGCAAACTAAACAAGAAAAACTGGAATGTTCCCAGGCCCATCTACTCCAGAATCTTCACTATTGGTGTGAAGAAGTTCATAATCCAGGAGATATTCTTCTATTTCTGGCATTCATTCCATCAACATCTATAAAAAAGAATTATATTTCTTTTGGATCAGTAAGCATTCTGGTTCTTGACAAATTATTTAGAAAGCTCTCCGGTAAAGTATTGCGCTTTGATGCTATGATGTAATCTCGAGTAAACACTGCAACCATAGATATTGAAGTGTTGCACCACATCCAAAAACTCAACTCTATTGGTTAAGGGCTTTAGTGAAATATATTTTGATTGGTTTGTCACACAGATATTTCACTACAGTGAATGTTTTGTTTATTTCTAAACATTTTGGGTGATTTAGTATGCTGTTAAGTAATTATTTCTTTGTACGTGAACACATTGTGGTTGGCGAATCGCTCAGCAGAAACAAAAAACAAAAAACAAAAACGTTGGTAAAATTTTAAAAAAAATATCGATCTTGACCTGCATACCGGACTAACTGCGGTTTGGTTGATTGTCTGAAGTCAAGGTTTTAATGCTAATTTGAAAAAAAAAAAAAAAAAACATACTTGTCACAGTGTTTTGTGCAATTACACCATCAGACGAATTTGTCTGAAATTATAATGGTCCGTCTGCAAAGGGTTAAGAGTATCAGAATATGGGGATGTATGGAGTGTCTGTTTTTACCTACTCTTGTCAATACCACAAATACACGTGTTCAAACAGTATTTAGAGAAATACACTGTAAAAAATTAAGAATTAAACATAAAATGAAACGTATTGATGTTTACTTTCTAAAGACAAATTAACTATATAGTGAGTATAATTTAAACACGCTAAACACCGTGTGAATAGGTGAAGAAAAATTAATCATGTATATTATATATAAACCTGTGTTAGTGTTTAACATGTATACACCTGTGACGTGTTTAATCAAACGTGTTTACAGATATAGCCACTTTTACTTTTTGTGCTCTATAATAGAATATACAGACTTTCTAGCTATAAATATATTCTCAAAGGAAGGAAGTTCTTTGCAAAAAACTTTGTTAATGCATCAGTTAGGGTTGATATTAAAATGACAAAACTAGGGAAATGTGATGTTAGCGTTGTTAACCCTAACTCTGTGTTCCCTCCCACCCCCTTACAAGCAGTGGAAGGGGCAAGGCAACATAAGCAACCATAGACAGCCAATATCAGTTAGAACGAACAACATACAACTCTCTGCAGATAACACAAGAGACATCCATCATCACGGTCCACAAGGAGCATGACCTCTAAGTGCGCCCTAGAGACCTGAGAGGCTGCCAAGGTTGTCTGGGAAGGCACACTGCATAAGGATTGCCATTTACAGAACACATGTGTGTGCTATCTGCCAACATAGTCCTAAAACACTAGAGAATACAGAACATACTGGTATTACAGCACACCGTATACAGCCCAACTGTGACGATGAGGCCCTCCCTCCCATTAAACTGTATTCTGTTGCTCATCCAGTATGACACAGAAAAACTCTCAAACTGACAGGACACGGCACATTCCACTCGCCCATGTAAACACAGTTTCATCACAGTGTACTTCATACACTTCCATTTTTGCAGGTGACAATATCATTGTGTCATACATCTGTCACATGGGTGTCCTGTTTTTAAAGTGTTCCCATTCCCCCTATCCATGTTACTATGAATGCCAGCCCATCACTCCTTCCTTCCTTACAAAAGACTGTATTATACAATTGAACATTTGCAATTCCATACAACAGAAACTTATGCTAGGACATAGATTCATATTACAGCACTATTGGTAGTCACCTGAGTCTCACGATTTACCATACATATACATCGCCCTGCATGCAGTTCCCCACCCCCCACCCAACAAACTGACGGACATGTGAATGCCACACTAGACATTGATCATGGCAGTGGAATTCATAGAGGTAAAAAAGCTATTTGCATGTTGCTTATAGTATAGAGGAGATGACAAACATCCAGGCCATTTTTTCAGTATCTATACCTGTACATCATTTAAAAATAACCAAACCCACATTATCTGTACAACAATAACAGCATGAAACATTAATGTGCAGATTAATGTGAATTATTTGGCAAGCACTATAAAAAAAATGGCATTGTTGTGCAGACCTAGGTTCCTGCTGGCTGAGCTGTACCAGGTCTTGCACTATCATGCCAGATCTTGTAAGTCAACACAAACTGATCAAGCAGAGTAAGACAGAAAAAAATAAGGGAAGTAAGAGATGGACCACAAGAAGAATACGAAAGATAGAGTGAGTAAATGCAGAATGGCAAAATAAGCAAACATATCAGAAACAGTGAGGCAGTGAACAAGAACATTAAAAGGTTGCACACTGAGGGAGAGACAGTCAATTGATGTTAAACCCCGAATATGTGCAATTACAGTCGCTAAAAGGTTGCTGGTTAAAGTTTTGCAAATACAAATCTGTATTAAAACAAAACAATATATTTTTAAATGATTTAGGATATGTAACATAGAATATACTGTAAGTTTTTGCCGTGATTAGTTTTAAAATGCCTGGCAATATACAATTTGAAATATAAATTGTAAGTAGTAATTATTAACCCTTATTGACAAATTCTGTTGTCAAGCACCGCACTACTTAAATATATTTTTTACAGAAATTTTCCCCTTTGGTTTCTGGCTTCTCTACAGTTTTACTAGAGGTGTCAGAAACCAACTCACTGGGCATGTTACAATAGCAAAATCCAACATTTGGCAATACAGGTTTACTTAGTAGATTTACTTGCAACCAGTGCATGGTGAAAGATGATTGTTTAAATCACTCATTCCTTGGAAATAATTATTATTATTTTTTAAGTTGTATCTTAGTAAAATCTCCACCCCTTCTCCACACGTTGTAGGTTTAATGAAGGTTAAACAAATATTATAAAGCACACTGTGCTGACCACAGCTGTAAGGTATGCTGTTATCAACATAGATGTTTTTCTCTGTTGTAAAGACAGATAAAGCTGTCCAAGGATACAGAGACAGTATCGATCCATAAATGAATCTGACAATTAAAACCAGAAGCAGAAGCTAGTCAAATAAAAGTCATAAGGACAAGTGATACCACTTGAATAACTGAAAGTGTGTAATTTGGAATCTATCTTGACTGAGTGTCATTTCAGCACCATTTAGTTTCCTTACAACGTCATCCTGACGTATGGGAAGATAGATGCTCTGTACCGATCGTCTGCCCTTGAACAGAATCACCACCTTGCCAGCACAAAAAAGAACAGCATGCAATGCCAATCCACAGAGCCTGAACATTTTGAGCTACTGTAGGGTCACTTTTGTGAACCTGCCAGATGAAGATACCGGTGCTGCAGGCACCTGCTGGCACCAGCTGTCACTTTGTAAACAGGATGTGCAGGTCATCGGATGACATATATTTCATCACTAATGATCATTTGGTCATAAATCCTAATTCCTAGAGCAGTCTACTTTATTTGGCAAAATTAAAACATTTCCAAGTTAAGTCTGTTACAAGGATGGCTGGTGGATGACATCATGGACCAGGAAGAAGTGCAAAACAAAAGGTATGGGGCTAAACTGTCATAGTCATTTTATTCAATAATAACAAAAAGGTTTACACAAAAACACACAATAAACAAAGAGGCACGAGGGCCAAAGTAAAATAACTCAAACAATAATTATTTTATGAAAACGAGTACCATGGCTCCCTCACTGGATGGCATTCGCTCTCATTAGTACTTCCTCTAAACTCCTCTCAACAACACCTCGTCTGAGCCCGGAGTGGGTGTTTTTATACTGTGGCTGGAGCCTTAATTACCCATTAAACAATTACCTTATTAAGGCTCCAGCCACATTCCCCCGAGCTATGCAGGATGGGGATTCAACCCCATCCCTGCCAACAGGCCTCCGCCAGCACACAAACACAATACATACAATAATGATACTGCTACTACGACTACGACTAATAATAATAATAATAACAACAACATCACATAAATAAAATACACACAAGCGGTGGGCTCCCTGTCACAAGTCCTATACTCAGCATTTTCTGTAATTACATTACCAACATGATAGTCTCACAAGTAGATGCATAATTAACAGAAATGTAAAGTTATTACAATAAGGACAAAAAAGGGGGTTTGCTGTACATGTACATTGAAGCAATTCTCCTGTCAAATGTGTATGTAAATGTTTTATGAAAATTGTATATTTTTAACTTAACTTTTACTACAGTTCATTCATTTGAATTGCTATCAGCTAACCATGCGGGGCTGGCATTTTTTCTCTTTTCAGGCCATTTGACCTTTCAGGCCTTTAGTCAAGCTACAGATTTAATGAGTTTAATTAATATCAAACTTATCTGGATCTTGGACATGCAGATACTGAGATATGTCACCCACCACTTACAATGATTCAAACAACAGATGCTATATCAGCAGGAATCAATGAAAGGGAGAGACAGCTGTTTCATCAAGTAAGAAAATGTTCTAATAAAATTATCACTTTTTATTTTGTCGTTTCCGTGATTGCATTTCAGCTCCTCAAAGTAATAGTTTAGGCTGTGGTAGAAGGGTAACCCACCAGAAGGTATAAGCCGAAATGTTGTAGCTAATTATGAAAATAGTGTTTTCAGTTTATCAATTACTTTTCTTCTAGTGATTGATGTATACTGCTGTTTGCTGTTTTTTAATTCTCTGTACTTAGCAAAAAATAACATGTAATGCATGTCATAGCAAAAAATAACATCTGTTATGCCTGTCACAATAGAAATGTTTTGCTCCGGATCTAATTTTACAGTATCTCAGTTTCAGAAGTAGTGTAGTTCTTTTTTTAAAAGACTGCAGGAAAAGCGAAAAGTTTACAAAGATTTATCATTCACTTCAAATATTTTAAGCCCAATCGAGACCCTTACAATACAAATATAAACCATCAAAATAAAAAGGAAGTACAGGGGGGCTCCCGAGTGGCGCATCCAGTAGGTGCTCCACGTGGAGTGCAGGATGCGCTCTATAGCCTGGATGTCGCGAGTTCGAGTCCAGGCTATTCCACAGCCGACCGTGGATGGGAGCTCCCAGGGGGCAGCGCACAATTGGCTGAGCGTCGCCCGGGGGGAGGGAGGGTTAGATCAGCCAGGGTGTCCTCGGCTCACTGCGCACTAGCGACCCCTGTAGTTTGGCCGGGCGCCTGCGGGCTTGCCTGTAAACTGCTTGAGAGCTGCGTTGTCCTCCGACGCTGTAGCTCTTGGGTGGCTGCATGGTGAGTCACGCTTCGGAGGACAGTGTGTGTTCGTCTTCGCCCTCCCGAGTCAGCGCAGGGGTGGTTGCGGTGAGCTGAGCTTAAAAAATAATTGGCCATTTCAAATTGGAGAGAAAATAATAAAAATAATTGACAACGACTAAATTTATAAAATAAATAAATAAATAAATAAATAAAAAGGGAGTACTGAGTCAATTTGAGAATTACACCAAACCAATGAAAGCAAACAGCACACATAACAATCACAGTGCAGCACAGCAAATAGACTAATAAATAAATGTCTTTATACATAATTTGTGCTTGGGTGAGCAAATCCATCACTTCGAACAGAAAATGTTACCTAGATATTTTCCCACAACCCCCACCCCCGGGAAAACAAAGAACCAATTAAATGAAAGTAAGACATTAACAGTTTGCAGAAGGACACAGCATAGTCTCAATTTTAACTAAAGAAATAACAAACAAAAAAATACCAAAATACATAAAAACAACTCCATAGAAACATATAAATCTAATATGCCAACGGTCTACAAAAAAAAAAAAAATTCAGAGAAGAGGTGAAGAGGCCAAGACTAACTCTGAAAATAAATTTGATATTTTCAGTTGGGCAATGGCATCTCTCTCTCTCTCTCTCTCTCTCTCTCTCTCTCTCTCTCTCTCTCTCTCTCTCTCTCTCTCTCTCTGTTGTTATCTACCGTCCACCTAAGAGCAACTCTGCTTTTATTGCAGAGTTTTCAGAATTCCTCTCTCTCATCTGCACTTCTACTGACAAAATCCTACTCCGTCAAAAACCATCAAAATGACTACCGTGTCGGTTCTAGTGTTAATCTCCCTGCTCCTTCCTCCGCTAATGATACTGTTATCTCCTTCCGTCCCAAGAATCTGCTGAATCCTCTGAAACTCTCGGAATGTGTCTCTACATCCCCTCTAACTGGTACTGTCCCGTCCTCAGCTGATGATGCGGTTACCCTGTAAAACGCCACCCTTACTCATATCATCGACACTGTTGCCCCGCTTACAACCAGAACCATCAAGAAAGATTGAAACTGCCCATGGTACACCCTTGAACTTCGATTGCTTAAGTCTGCCTGCCGCAAGCCTGATTGCAAGTGGAGGTTGTCTGGACTAACGGTTCACAGAGAGATCTGGACTGACCATCTCGCGAGCTACAGGCGTGCGCTCGCCGCGGCCAGGGTGAAGTACTTCTCTGAAATCATAATTATGGGACACGGTAAACCGAATGTTCTCTTTAAGACCATTGACCAAATCCTACATCCCGCCACCAACAGATCCATCTCCCGTTCATCCTCCTCTCTTACCTGTCATGATTTCTCCTCTTTCTTTTGGAACAAAATTGACAACATCTATTCTATGCTCTCCCACCACAAACCCAGTTTACGACTTGACCACCTTGACGCTCCTCCGGTTGCCCCTCCTGCCCTCTCCTCCTTCTATCCTCTCTCCATTGCTGATGTTTCCAGCTTACTGTTGAAATCAGCTACTGCCTCGTGCCCCCTGGACCCCTGGCCAACTAACCTTGTCCGTCTCTGTGCTTCTGATCTTGCTCCTTCCATTATGCACACTCTCAACCTGTCCCTGAACTCTGGCTCGGTTCCTGCTGCCCTTAAGCTTGCCCAAGTTACACCGGTACTCAAAAAACCCTCCCTCGACCTGGCTGACTTATTTAATTTCCGTTCCATCTCCAATCTCTCTTTTCTCTCCAAAACTTTCGAAAGGGCTGTAGCCAGTTAGCTGATGAAACATCTCATGGATAACAATCTGCTTGAATCTCTGCAGTCTGGCTTCCGGCCGCATCACAGTACCGACACTGCTCTGCTCCGGATTGTAAATGATCTCCTGCTTAATGCTCATGCTGGTGCTTCCTCTGTGCTTGTCCTCCTTGTCCTAACAGCCGCTTTTGACACCATAGGTCATGGCTTTTTTCTTGACCGCCTTCAGAAGTATACTGGAATCTCTGGAATCTGTCTCTCCTGGATGTCCTCTTACCTATCCGGACGCATGCAGTCTGTTTTCTATGCTGGAAGCAGTGGTGTTGCAAACCCAGTCACTTGTAGTGTCCCCCAAGGATCTGTTCTTGGGCCCCTTCTCTTCAATATCTACAGTACTGTGCAAAAGTTTTAGGCAGATGTGAAAAAATGCTGTAAAGTAAGAATGCTTTCAAAAATAGACATGTTAATAGTTTATATTTATCAATTAACAAAATGCAAAATGAGTGAACAGAAGAAAAATCTACATCAAATCAATATTTGGTGTGACCACCCTTTGCCTTCAAAACAGCATCAATTCTTCTAGGTACACTTGCACACAGTTTTTGAAGGAACTCGGCAGGTAGGTTGGCCCAAACATCTCGGAGAACTAACCACAGTTCTTCTGTGGATTTAGGCAGCCTCAGTTGCTTCTCTGTCTTCATGTAATCCCAGACAGACTCGATGATGTTGAGATCAGGGCTCTGTGGGGGCCATACCATCACTTCCAGGACTCCTTGTTCTTCTTTACGCTGAAGATAGTTCTTAATGACTTTCGCTGTATGTTTGGGGTCGTTGTCATGCTGCAGAATAAATTTGGGGCCAATCAGATGCCTCCCTGATGGTATTGCATGATGGATAAGTATCTGCCTGTACTTCTCAGCATTGAGGAGACCATTAATTCTGACCAAATCCCCAACTCCATTTGCAGAAATGCAGCCCCAAACTTGCAAGGAACCTCCACCATGCTTCACTGTTGCCTGCAGACACTCATTCGTGTACCGCTCTCCAGCCCTTCAGCGAACAAACTGCCTTCTGCTACAGCCAAATATTTCAAATTTTGACTCATCAGTCCAGAGCACCTGCTGCCATTTTTCTGCAACCCAGTTCCTGTGTTTTCGTGCATAGTTGAGTCGCTTGGCCTTGTTTACACGTCGGAGGTAAGTCTTCCATGAAGGCCACTTCTGACCAGACTTCTCCGGACAGTAGATGGGTGTACCAGGGTCCCACTGTTTTCTGCCAATTCTGAGCTGATGGCACTGCTGGGCATCTTCTGATTGCGAAGGGAAGTAAGCATGATGTGTCTTTCATCTGCTGCAGTAAGTTTCCTTGGCCGACCACTGCGTCTACGGTCCTTAACGTTGCCCGTTTCTTTGTGCTTCTTCAAAAGAGCTTGGACAGCACATCTGGAAACCCCTGTCTGCCTTGAAATTTCTGCCTGGGAGAGACCTTGCTGATGCAGTATAACTACCTTGTGTCTTGTTGCTGTGCTCAGTCATGCCATGGTGTATGACTTTTGACAGTAAACTGTCTTCAGCAACCTCACCTTGTTAGCTGAGTTTGGCTGTTCCTCACCCAGTTTTATTCCTCCTACACAGCTGTTTCTGTTTCAGTTAATGATTGTGTTTCAACCTACATATTGAATTGATGATCATTAGCACCTGTTTGGTATAATTGTTTAATCATACACCTGACTATATGCCTACAAAATCCCTGACTTTGCGCAAGTGTACCTAGAAGAATTGATGCTGTTTTGAAGGCAAAGGGTGGTCACACCAAATATGGATTTGATTTAGATTTTTCTTCTGTTCACTCACTTTGCATTTAGTTAATTGATAAATATAATCTATTAACATGTCTATTTTTGAAAGCATTCTTACTTTACAGCATTTTTTTCACACCTGCCTAAAACTTTTGCACAGTACTGTATATGCTTCCCTTGGGTCACCTCATCCGCCAACACAGCCTCATGTTTCACTCCTATGCAGACGGCACCCAGCTCTACTTAAAACTCGACCCTGGAAGTCCCTCTGCCATGGTCCGGCTCTCGGCTTGCATTCAAGACATCGAGGCCTGGATGTCTGCCAGTTTTCTTCAGCTGAACACTAGCAAATCTGAACTCCTTCTAGTAGGATCTAAAACTTAAAAATCTAAATATAGTTACTCTGAAACTATCTGCTGCTGCCTTCCCCCACAGTACAAAGCCTTGGTGTACTTCTTGACAGCAACCTCTCCTCCATGGTCAAATCTTCCTTCTACCATCTTCGAAACATCTCCAAAGTCTGTCCCTACCTTTCCCTCCCGGATGCGGAGATACTTTGTCATGCATTTGTCTCCTCACAACTCGACTACTGCAACTCTCTATATGGCGATCTCCCGGCACACACCATAAACCAACTGCAGCTAGTTCAGAATGCCACTGCCAGGATTCTTACCAGATGTAAGAAACGTGATCACATGTCTATATAAGAATATATTTTATTGCACGTACATGAATGTATGTACATGAAGATTGCAAGGATATATATTTTTTTTCAATACAGTGGTTTTGTTTTACAGAAAAATAATAGGATGATGAAAAGATGTTCTTACGCTCCTGTGGCAAAGTGGTTAACAGTGTGCAGGTGCAGGAATGCAGCAGTGATCAATGAACAGACAGACAAAGATAATCCAGGTGCAATGATATTTTATTTGTAAACCCAATAGTCTGATGACACAAATACAACAAACAATAACAATGCTAACAGGCAATACAGCAGCGTGTATTGCTCTGTTTTAATCAACAGGTTGGACCTGAAATAATAACAGTCCCATTCCTAAACACCCCGGGTTTAATGCTGGCCTTTAGCGACCGCTCCGGATCGTGTTAGCCATCTAATAACAATAAACAAACAGTTTTTAGACACGACAAACCAACAAAACACTATACAATACAGGTCTCCTTCCGGTTTAGCATTTAACCATAACAAGGAACAGATCATTTCGCTACGTCCCCTTTTGTACCGTCAATCGTGATCTCTTGGTTGCTGCTACGTCGATTCCCTGCAGGGTCAATGATTTACAGTGGCTCTCAAAAGTATTCACCCCCCTTGGACTTTTCCACATTTTATTGTGTTACAACATGGAATCAAAATGGATTTAATTAGGAGTTTTTGCCACTGATCAACACAAAAAAAGTCCATAATGTCAAAGTGAAAAATAAAATCTACAAATTTTTCTAAATTAATTACAAATACAAAACAGAAAATAATTGATTGCATAAGTATTCACCCCCTTGAGTCAATATTTGGTAGAGGCACCTTTGGCAGCAATTACAGCCATGAGTCTATTTGGATAAGTCTCTACCAGCTTTGCACATCTGGACACTGCAATTTTTGCCCATTTTTCTTTGCAAAATTGCTCAAGCTCCGTCAAGTTGGATGGGGACCTTTGGTGAACAGCAATTTTCAACTCTTTCCACATATTCTCAATTGGATTGAGGTCCTGGCTTTGACTGGGTCACTCCAGGACATTGACCTTTTTGTTTTTAAGCCACTCCAGTGTGGCTTTGGCTGTATGTTTGGGGTCATTGTCCTGCTGGAAGATGAATATTCTCCCAAGTCCCAGGTCTCTTGCAGACTTCAGCAGGGTTTCCTCCAGGATTTCTCTGTACTTTGCTGCATCCATTTTGCCCTCTATCTTCACAAGCTTTCCAGGCCCTGACGCAGAGAAGCATCCCCTTAGCATGATGCTGCCACCACCATGCTTCACGGTAGGGATGATGTTCTCAGGATGATGTGTGGTGTTAGGCTTGCGTCAAACATAGCGCTTAGCATTGAGGCCAAAAAGGTCTATTTTGGTCTTATCAGACCATAGAATCTTCTTCCACTTGGTCTCAGAGTCTCCCACATGCCTTCTGGCAAACTCTAGCCAAGATTTGATGTGAGTTTTTTTCAACAATGGCTTTCTTTTTGCCACTCTCCCATAAAGGCCAGTTTTGTGAAGCACCCGGGCTATTGTTGCCGTATGCACAGTGTCTCCCAGCTCAGCCGTGGAAGACTGTAACTCCTTTAGAGTTTGCCATAGGCCTGTTGGTGGCCTCCCTGACTAGTACTCTTCTCACCCGGATACTCAGTTTTTGAGGACGGTTCTAGACAGATTCACAGTTGTGCCATATTCTCTCAATTTCTTAATAATGGACTTTACTGTGCTCTGGGGGATATTCAATGTCTTGGAAATGTTCTCATATCCTACCCCTGAGTGGTGCATTTGAAGAACCTTATTCCGGATTTGCTTTGAATGTTCCTTCGTCTTCATAATGTAGTTTTTGTTAGGAAATGTACTAACCAACTGTGGGACCTCCCAGAGACAGGTGTATTTAACCTGAAATCATGTGAAACACCTTAATTGCACACAGGTGGACTCCATTCAACTAATTATATGACTTCTAAAGACAATTGGTTGCACCAGAGCTTATTTAGGTGTGTCATAGCAAAGGGGGTGAATACTTATGCAATCAATTATTTTCTGTTTTATATTTGTAATTAATTTAGAACAATTTGTACATTTTATTTTTCACTTTGACATTATGGACTTTTTTGTGTAGATCACTCCTAATTAAATCCATTTTGATTCCGTTGTAACACAATAAAATGTGGAAAAGTCCAAGGGGGGTGAATATTTTTGAGAGCCACTGTAGTGTATCGTAGCTCCGCCCTCTTTCTAGATGACCGACTTCTGTCTGGGTATCCTGTCCAGGGCACTCTGTTCCCTTTACACAGCGCCCTCACAGGTCGGTAGGGAGATTTATCACCAAGAATCATTCTGCCTCTGTCACAGCTCCACATCAACAACAAAAATGAAATACAACAAGTTAACTAAAAAAACAGTATATTTATTCTGCTTATTGCATGCTACTCCAAATAGGAAGTTTACTGTGGGTTCCAATACCTATTAGCTTAATTTACTTTAGTAATTTAATTTTCTATTGTGAAGGCAACTTTCTAATCAATACCAGTTGTTTGGAGAATATTATTGTTGGACAGTTCTCACAACTTGAGAGTACATCTCCAGCGCTGAAGTTTGCACTGTAAAAATGACAAAAAGAAAGACTACGTACATCTTTTTACACTCATTCTAATAGGCTGCAAACAATACTTAAACATTAAAACATAAATTTCAAATTTGGAATACTCACAATGTCTTATAAAGAGGCTTAATCAGCTTCACGTCTTTCCTTCTTGTGTCGTTTGTCAAGCTTCAGTAGGCCCCAAGTTTGTAAGGACATGCATAATTGAATGGACGTTGCTCACCAGATCTGTTCAAAGATACCCTCCTTTTTTATCTGAGGTAATTTCCTCTGTCTGTTGTGATGGCTGCACACATGTCACTTAAAATAAAAAAAGTGGAGTATACATTTGAAACGTACCATCACAACAGTTTACCACAGTCATCTGATGTCATATCCTTGTGGTTAATGGGAAAAAAAAAATCATTAATATCTTAAAACTGGCACTAGTGAATGCAAAATATAGTTACTGTAAACTAAACCCACCTAAGGACAACCTTCACTTGATGTCACCTTCATGGTTATCAGCTGCGAGAAGAAAAACATTATTGATTTTAAAAACAAACCAGGCTACAGAGACCATAAATCTAATAAAAGTCTCTGCAGTGCTATTTTTCCAAGTAGTCTATAGCTGTTTTCATTTGTAATCTGTTAGATGTTGCTAAAAAAAAAAAAAACACACAACAAAAAAAAAAAACACTGAAACAACCAGAATGACAGAAAACTACTTGTGAAAGTCATAAACTTAGGATTTTCATGCTACTTGAACTGACAATGAGTGACTGTGAAATCATGTCAGCTCCCATTAAGTGCTTACCTGGGAAGAACAAGTGTCCCTGGGAAAATTAGTTTACCGTTAAGCTTTCCTCTTGAGCGCTGGAATCATTACTCTATTCAGATCCACTGAGCTCACTATGTGGGTTGTAAAAGAGTTCACTGTACCGTACTACACAGTACATGGAGCTGCAAATAGGGTCATTCTTCACTTCAGTGCCTTGGTGTCCAGAGTAATTAACTTTGTAAGCAATGGCTCCATACATGCCAAAGCAGCATTCAGAAAATGTAATAAGGTGCTACCATACAGACTATGGTATGTAAAATACTCAAATAAGTGTATAGTGTCTCCAACTTACTGGAGCCTGCAGTAAGCGATGCAGGATTCAAATTAGTAGCTCAACTATGGCACTATCAGTTTTACACCAGTATCATTGTTTACATTTAGTTAAGACACCTAATTAATTGCTCAATTAAAATTGAACACCTGTTCTTCAAATAGGGCAGTGGCGAGAGTATAATCGTGAAAAAAGGCACACAGGTATAAGTCAAAAGAAGTTAGGAGGGTCAATCTAAGCAGTTAGTTACAGTTAGTTACTACAAACAAACAGCAGCAACTTACAGCAATACAGCAACGTCAGCAATGTGCTGTACAAAAACTAATGAGGAAAAATAAAATAAAACAAGCAACCATAATAATAATAATAATAATAATAATAATAATAATAATAATAATAATAATAATAATAATAATAATGCAATCTATTCCAACTAGGGCTGTCAATTAATCGCAGTTAACTTTTTTTTAACGCGTGTTGATCGTTTACTTTTTTTAAAACTTATTTTTGTATTAATACACCGTGCTTTTTATCAGCATCTAGACCAGAAGTCAGCGTGTCAGCGGAGGTGGAAACGCCAAAGCGGAAGTGTCTCCGGAAGGAGCCGCAAGGGAACTGGAAATGACTGTCAACAACAACAACAACAGGTCCTACCTCAGCATCACCAGGTTTGATAGCAAGTTTTCTTAAATTAATTTTGAATTGCACAATAACAATGTTGGACTGATAGGGACAAAGTGTTGCAATTAATAGTCTTACTGGAGAGGCCTTGCTTTGCCTCAGCTCCATCACCACTGAACATTGTCGGCACTATGGGATGCTGAGGGCTTTGTTGACATGTCAGTTCGATAAGCCCTGAGATGGGCCCAGCGCTGATCGTGGGAGGGTTGAAGAGAGGCTGAGGGAGGACAAACAGGCTGTGGTGACGGGCAGGAGTGCAGTCAAGGCAGAGCATTACAATGGGGCCTCGCCTTGAGAGGCCTACCAGGCCAAATTCAGGGTGGCTGCTCTGGCAAATGGCTGGAGCCCAGAGGAGAAAGCAGGGCAGCTAGCAGTGGCGCTGGAGGGGGAAGACTGCAAGTGCTACTGGAGACCTCAGGGATTTTGAAGCCCTCTCCACCGCCCTCATCCGCCACTTCGGTAGGGTGGATCCTGCAATCAGCCTGCACCAGCACCTCGCTACCCACATACGAGCCAGTGGTAAGAAGCTTGGGGTTCTGGCCGCCGACGTACTGTACTTGGCGCAACGGGGATATCTGGACTACCCACCGGCCACTCAGAGAGACCTGGTGAAGGAAGCTTTTGTCCGCGGCCTGACCCCCACTGCTCTGTGTCAACAAGTCCGGCTCGCTGTCCCCACCTCCCTGACAGTACATCACCCCGTCACCTCAGTCAGGCGAGAGGCACTCTCTGGCACCCAGAACCGGGCAGACTCCAACTGTGAGTCTGGCCCCTGAACGGCACCATCTGTCTGCCTTAGGGCTCTCAGATGCAATTGTCAGTACACTGCAGAATGCTAGGACCCCCTCTACAAGGTCGTTGTATGCCTATAAGTGGAGGTACTTCCAAAATTGGTGTATGGCCAGAGGTCATGATCCAATTTATTGCCCTATAGCAATCATTTTACAGTTTCTGCAAGACATGCTATAGGAGGGTAGATCCCCTTCTATGCTGAAAGTGTACCTAGCAGCCATATCTGCATGTCATGTCCTCATTGACTCAGTGTCCCCAGGCGCTCATATACTAGCGACCCATTTTCTAAAGGGTGCTCAGAGGTTATGTCCTCCTAGAAAGGATGTCCTCCCTGAGTGGAGTCTAGACGTGGTATTGGAGGCTCTCACTAAGGCCCCGTTTGAGCCTATACATTCTATAAAGTTGAAATATCTCTTTATGAAGACAGCCTTTTTTGTTAGCCATCACCTCCGCTAAGCGAGTTAGTGAGTACAGGCTCTGTCAGTGCACAGTTTCTGTATGCATGTTTGGGATGATGGAAACAGGGTGTTGTTACGCATGAACCCCGCTTTCCTCCCTAAGGTGGTCACGGCTTTCCACTTGAATCAGTCAGTGGAACTACAGGCTTTCCATCCCTCTCCTTTTTCTTCGGAGGAGGATTGGAGATTGAATTCCCTCCACCCAGTTTGGGCATTGAGATGTTATGTGGATAGGACGAGAGCGCTGCGTCAATCTTACCAGCTCTTTGTCTGTCATGGTGAAAGGACCCTGGGTCAAGCCCTCTCGAAACATCGACTGTCCCACTAGATTGTGGACACAGTTTCGACTGCATATACCAATGCCAGCTTTTGTTTTCTCTTTTTATTTTCTTCTTTGATTCTGATTTATTAATTGTACAAAATAAACTGTCTCCAAACCCCTGGGAGGAATACCATTGCTGGTAAACCTCCTGGGTGCATCCCTGGTGCCACCCCACCGGGTTACTCGAGCCCCACTTGAAGTCATTGCCATTTATTTCCTAACCTTGAGTCCACCCAGCGATAGATTCCAGAATATCCTGGTGGCTATGGATCTCTTTACCAAGTACACCTAGGCCATATGAGGCAAGCTGCACTCAGTCTTTTAACACAACCTAAAAACTTTGTGAAACCCAGTTTAAGAAAGCTGTATCAGTAAGTCATGCAAGGCTAAATTGGAACTCAGACACAAACATTTAAATATGCACTCCCATATTTTATTATTAATTAGGTTATTTGCATTTGGATCGAGAATTTCTCTGGCTAAAAACACACACAACCCGAAAGTACTACCAAAATAGAGTGAGAAAAAGGGGAGAATTATATTTCTTTTTCTATGGAAATTGCCTCATTAACAAAAAAACCTAAAACAAACTAGACTTGCCAGCAATTCCATAGCTTAATCTTATAAAAACATGAACAGAAACCACCACTAAACAAACTTGGGTTGAAGATTGTTAAAAGTAATAGTATGTTTTCTCATTTTTCTCACATTTAGCTGTGGGAATGCATTCTGAACGAGTCATAAGCACAAGCATAAAACTCCAGATTGGGAAGGTAACAGTTATAGCAGAAGATTTTGTCACCTGTTGTTTTTCAAATGCTGAGACAACCAGCTGGATGATTTATTATCCTTTAGTGACCTTGACTACGTTTTATGATTTTATGAATCCTTCTAAATATATTTATGGCATATCAAGCTTGCTATTTGCCACCCTTTTGGAATGGTGGGAATTAGTGAATACACGTAGATGTTTATTTTGTTTTGAAAATAAAATAATCCCTCCAACATTGGATAATCTGATCTACAGCATAGGAAGTGATAGAGGAACAGTCAGAGGCAACAAGGAAAAACAGTCTGCTCTGTCAAGGACAAAGATAAGGGCCAGACCTCTAACACAAGCTGTAGGAAGGGCATTCCCTGCTAGAGGATTGCTTTCAAGCAATCTCACATTGTCACTGGGGTGTCATTGAAAGCTGCCACCATCTTGCCCCTTAAAAGTCAAAATGTAACACTAAGTGAAGCAAGCTAGAACATTTATTCAGCGTGACTAATTGAACCAGAAGTGGGAGTTTTTGTGAAAGAAATTAGTAGGATCCCTGGTCATCACAGATGCTGCTTTTATCCCCTTAGATAATGTACTCTTCATACAGTATTTGATAAGCTGCACTAAACTGTCATTGTTGGTGGATGGTGAAAGCATGCCAGTTTAACTGTATTCCAAACTTTAAAATTAATTAGTTCTAGAACTTGGTACTTGTTAAGCATAGCTCAGGAGAGACAACCCCAGCACTTTGTCCCTTTCTCAGTGCTACGTCACTCCCTTCGAGGTATAAATTCTGAGTATTCCAGTCAGCCAACAGTGTTTGTGTGAGCATCAACATCCCACCACACTCCTTTCTCCACCTCTACAGCAGCCCCTAGGTTTATATATATGGAGGTCTCTGATTGCCCTAAAATATCTATTAGGCAATTTTCTCATTTAGCCTAGCGAGCAAGGGCCCAAAAATTGTACATATACACTGTTGTCTTTTCTATATCTTCCATTGTCCGGTGTGTTTTAAAAAAATAATGTTCTACTAAATACTGGGGTATTTGTCTTGCTCTCCTGAAAACCTACTTCTCCTCCAGTAATCCCGAATTGCATTATTCTGAAAGCAGGATCTCTGTGACTTCGCAAAGGACATGATAGTACCCATGCAACTGGATCGGATGAAGCCAGCAGATGTATGCAACATACTGTGACAGCTATGGCCAAAAGTTTTGCTTCGCCTAGAATTTTAGGATTGAGGCATAATTAAAAAAAAAAAAAAAAAAGATGAATATAATGTTGATATTTTATTTAACATCATGTAATCAAATAACTACAAAATGACATCACAAAAGTCTACCGGAACCCATAACAGTAGTACAGTATTTCATATTCGATTTCAAAATGTCAAAATTTCAATTTTTTTTTGTCAGTTTTTCATTAAGTATATCATTCAATATGTTAACGTAACATTATTCAGCAGATTTCATTCAACTTTATGAAGCAAAATTAGTTAATTCTATGGGGAAATGCAAAGCTGTTGGCCATAGCTGTAGGTTAGTCCTCATTATCGGTCTAATTTATTCCACTTGTTCCGATCAGTTAAACCAATTATCTGTTTAGTACGCTGCAGCCAGGATTAAGTTAGTACAGATCTGCAGGATTTTTGGCATAGCTGTATACATAAAGCCTTGATATTTTTCTATGGAGATCGGCCAGTGACTGTTATGCAGTGCTTTCTTTGTCATTGATGTAGCAGTAAAGGGCTTCAGAAAATCATGAGGTTTTTTTCCATATTCACTGACTTACTCAACGCTCTAGATAAGCTATGTTCTAGGATTTTTTACGCATTGAAAAAATATTAAATACATATGATATTTAAATGTAATGTGTAAAGAATATGCATAGACATTTTGCTGCACAGCATGAGTTTCCATGTTCTTTTACTTTGTGCGGTAGCTGGGAATTGCCAGAAACACGTGACCAATAAATCCAGATTTTCTATAAATCAATCAATCAATCAATCAATAAATAAAACATATGGCTGAATACACTCACTTGCAATGCATGTTTGTGACTGTGAGTGGATTCTTGATCCTTAGGATTGCGCCTCTCAGAACTACATTTCCCATCATTCTCCTGCTCACATATATAACTGAGATGGATTTACCAGTGAGCAGGAGGATGATGGGAAATGTAGTTCTGAGAGGTCCATGCGGGTAAATGGGAAGCCATCTTGAGGCAGAGAATGCAATTTAAAAGTTTAAAAAAGTGGTCAAAATGTAAAAAAGAAAAAAAAAATAATTAGTACACACACCTTACGTTAACAGGTGTAGCAACACATGGGAACATGTAACACAATAAAATAAAAAGGTCCTTATGTACCCTTTAATGCTATAGTATCCAACCATGCACTGCATTTTATGTTTACAACCCTACAAATATGGAGTCCCATGTAAGACATAGCACTTCTTAACATGAACGTTATGGCTTTGTTTCTTAGTAGCACAGGGTATCAGCGATGCGTGCATTTCGTTTTAAACTCTGCAGTTCTCCTTGAACGATTTAATCTCTCCAGATACCAGTAAGTGCCTTGATTTCGGCTTTTGACCACATCACCACAATCCACCATTTTACAACATAAGCCTCAAAATCTGTATATCATGAAGTCTGTACTGATAGTCATTCTCAACACCTTCAGGTGCCCGTTTTTAGTATTTGCAATGGCCATATCGACAAAGTGCATTTTGGGATATTGGAGGATGCACAAAACATCTTCTGACAAACTGCAGTGTAGATGCTAATCGTAGCATCTAAGCTGGTTTAAAAGCAAGTAATATGTTTTAAATGCATAGTGCGGACAGGGCCTTACAGAAAACAACTATAAAAACTGTAATAGCTTAGTGCTAGTGGGAGGAGACTCGGTGAACGCAGTAGATAACTACATTGAGAATAGCAACTTCCCGGACTATAATATTATTAATATTATTAAGACAGGACTAAATGGCTGCGAAAAACACATTGTTGGATATTTTTCAGGTGGAATTTTTTTTTTTTAATTGTAAGACCAAGTATTTGTACAATAGTTCAAAGTAATATTACATTTAAAATGTAAGGCTGTAGTTCATGCATACCCCATAAGTTAGCATTCAAGTATGTACAATAATTTCTTGAAAGTGCTCAAGAGTTCAAGGTAATGTTGCACTTTACTCACCCAAAATACATTTTACTTACATAGGATACATGCAAAATGATGTGCGGCTGCAAAACACCCATATAGTTTAGTGTCATAGTGTTTAGCTGATGTAAAGTGGGACTTTAGCGGTCATTAAAAATGTGGTGTATGTAAAGAATGGTTTTCACCTAGCATTCTGCACTGGCTATCAAATTAGCACTTTGCCATCATTAATCCATTTAAATTATATTGAAATGTATTCAAATTAAGAAAAGAGCATGAAGTTGGACGGGGATCTGGAATACTAAGCGAGATGTAAGGATTTTGCCTTGCACTTGGGCAATTGCTGACCCTCCAAAACCTGCACCTCCTCTGACAAGGTGCAAACCATTGTAGAAGTGAGTAATTAAGAGCTGTATAAACCCACACACCTTCAGAGACCTGCTATTATTATTATTATTATTATTATTATTATTATTATTATTATTATTATTTATTTATTTATTTATTAGCAGACACCCTTATCCAGGGCGACTTACAGTCGTAAACAAAAATACATTTCAAGAATCACAGTACAAGTAATAATACAACTAAGAGCAAGACTGGCCATCATTGGCCTCAGGATGGCTGCGGTGGTAGACTTCCTGATGCGGCAACGCTTGGCTCTTGAGGACAGGCAGGAAAACCTTCGGAGGAGAAGGGCAAGTGGGAGAAGATCCTGCATATTCAACCCCAGGGTCACTTTGTTTGGGATGTCCTCTCCGCTTGCCTCTCCAGCGGTGTCAGCTGTGATGTGGATGGCTGCCCTCCTCCTGTTCCTGCTGCATGCCTGTGCTGCGTTGCGAGTTTCGCTTTTGTTCGCTGCCGTAGGTCCTGCCACCTTTCCATTTCTTGGTTGACTGTCCTCCTGGTAATGCTGACAGCATTCACTTTCTCCACTATAGAGGACCATGTGGCCCTTTTTGGTAGCATAACTGATGTTGGCTGAGGTTTTTCCAAATAACTCAATTTCATGCTGATTGACCTCAGCCGTAAGACTCTGAGCTGCTCCTCAGAAAACTTTTCTTTTCTGTGTGCCAAGAGGACTTTGCTGCCCTTCCTCTGACATATCTTTTTGTTTGGTTTGATTTCCATGCTCCACAAATCTCATACACCACCTACTGCTCTCTGTACACCTAACTCACTTCTGGGCTGTAAGTGTGGTTGCTAAATACCCCGATGCACAGGCGGCACTCATTGCAACCCTCATTATCATGATCGCAACACATTATTTGTGCATGTTGAGTAATTTGCGTTGCTCTTAAGCTTACATAGGCCGCAGTGCAAAATAACTGCCTGCCTGCTAGGCAATTTGGATTTTGTTTGCACTGTGCCTATCCTTACATCACCCCCATGGTGTCTAAATTGGAGAGTAAATTACTCAATGACCTAAAATCTTATCTGGAGCGCTGCTCTTACTAGACCAGTGATCCAGGCTTTTGTTAAATGCATTTGAAGGGTGAGTCTATTGCAGTGTCAACAGATATCTAAAAGAAATAAAGGAAAATCCAAGGATGGTTAAAGATAATTAAACAAAATTGAGTTATTTCACAAGCTTCACAAGTAAGTGCATCCCCAGAGGCCACAGCCTGCAATCTGTAGGTGACTTTTAATTACACAATGAAAAAAAGAACAGGAAAAAAGTGGTGTGCCTTCTGATAAACACAGTAATAGTAAAATGGCAGCTTACAGTGACATCCAAAACAATATCAACCAGCACAACAGTGATGTTAATCTCCAATCTCATGGAAGATAATACACTTAAATCCTTTAAGACAAAGTAATATCAAAGAATCCACGTTTGTGGTTGTAGTATCAGGAAATATTATGTTCCGGCAGAACTTTTAACAAAAGAAAATTAATACAGATATATCAAACAGGAACTTAGAACATCATTATTTAATTTTGATAAAACTAGGTTTTGTGTGCAGTCTTTCATTTTCTGCACACTGATTATACACAATTATGCATTAACTGTGCCCCTTGCTATAACGTAAATAAAATTTCATTTGAACAGAATTTGAATCACTAGAGGCTGGCCTGAGCAGCTCAGTGCCACAACCATGGTCAAACTTCTCCAACATGATCTGGATCAACTTCATACTAATTAAACTGTAGTGCTATTGCTTTTCAGTTAGAGTGACCAGATTTTCAAAACTCAAAACCAGGATACATTGTTAAATAGTTGATAAGACTGATTAAACCATTTAAATATAGACTATTAAAATAGCCATCCTCTCACTCTTAGTATTATCTTTCTTTGGACTAATTAGTTTAGTAGCCATATTGTGTTATATACTTATTGCTACTTTTATATTGAATTAATTAATTAATTTATTATTATTATTATTATTATTACATTTTTCTTTCTTCCATTTTTTACTCGCTGGGTCAGGATGGCTCTGTTTATTGACGTTGTTGATGTGCCTGGTAGATTCGGGTGCTTGCAACCTCTCACTGCTCTGCCTAGTTAAATCCCGCCAAAATCCCGCCTAAACTGAACAGCTACGAAATAACCGTATTACACACAATTGTAGATTCGAAATAACCGTATTACACACAATTGTAGATTCATATTGAAATAAACTAAATTAAAACGCATGGCACACTGAGGAATAAGCACGTACGACTGTGTTAATCACTTTATAAAAATAATGTTCTTGATTACTCTTTTTTATTTTATTTTCACTGCAAGTGTCATAAGCTAAAAGCAGCTGTTTATGTTATTTTGACAAAAGGTATTTAGATTATGTTGTGCGACATCAAGTGGCTGAATTTTTTTTGTCTAGCTTGTTTGATCATCTGCCATAGTAGGAGGGTATATAAATACTTGTTGTACGGCTTGTTATATTGATTTTAATACATAATTGTGTGCAGTTTGGGGGACTGTCTTGTCACATGTTGAACGACCGGACATTTTCCCCAAAAGCAATGTCGACTACAAGATTAACATGTTTTTCAATGTTGCACACTGGCTTCCTTCCTCCTCCCCCCAAAAATAAGCAAGGATAATCAAATTCCCACTGTACTTAACATTGTTTCAGCGACACCTATTTACCACTGAGTCCATCAGTATGTCAGTGACATATCGTACACCCCTGACATGACTGAATACAAAATAAGAGCCATCAGTAAAGACTAAGTAGATCACAAAGACAACCACTGTATGTACAGGCAACATTTACATTTTACACAGACACAGATGCACAAATGCCTCCATATACCCCAGATTATGAAACTCATAATGGTTACTTTTTCAAATGTCATCATCAATGCATAAGCTGTTCTCAAGATATATGTAAAAAAAAAAGTGTTATACAAACTGTCAGAAAAAATACAGCTTTTTTATTATTTTTGATAACATTAAAATCAAAGAACTGTCAAAAAATGTAAGATAAAAAATGGTTATTATCAAATTAGATATGCAAAACTCTAAAATGTGACATACGTGCTAGCAGGGATTAATACATGTCTCCATACTATTGGTGCATATATATTTTTTTAATGAATTTAATAAAATTTTAAAAAATTCAGACCGGGGAAAGCAAATTATTTACTTAGAAAAACCTAAAGGACACATTATTCAAATAATTGCTTTAATTATTTTATCGTAAGTACTGAAAAGATATTTATCTACCAAATTCAGGAAACCTTCACATAGCTGAAATAAAAGATAAATACCAGTTACATCTGAAGTTCACAAATAAACACATACTATAGGAGGCTGTGTGGTCCGGTGGTTAAAGAAAAGGGGTGGTGCTCCGTCTTTTTAGTGAGATGTTGTTGTAAGTGACTCTGCAGCTGATGCATAGTTCACACACCCTAGTCTCTGTAAGTTGCCATGGATAAAGGAGTCTGCTAAATAATCAAATAATATCTGAACCATATGCCTTAAGCTCAGCATGCTGACATTTACACACAGAGGAATAACAGTTTTAAGCTTTTAATATAATCTACTCTTCTGTTTTTTAGCTTATGCACTTTGTACCACTAGTATGAGACATTTGAAAAGCAAGTCTACTAGCAAAACAAATACAAAGGAAATGCATGGCCAAAACATGGTGCGGCTAAAAGGTTTTGGGTAAGAGGACCACGAAGCGAAGCTGGCTGCTCAAACTGTGTGAAATGATGTCTCTTATACAGTAAGACACCCTACACTGTGTGGATATGTGCAAAACCGTCTCTAAAGGTATGTCAGTATGTTTTTTGGGTGACATACAGAACATCTGGTCAATTAATAATGTAGTCACCTAAGGTCAGTGTCTCCTCCTTGCTTTTCTTTTTTTTTTTGGTTGCCAAATTAGGCAGACTGCACTTGCAGTTCCCCAACACAATCTGAAATCTTCTTTTAAATCCAGCTTAAGAAAGGTGAACAATACCAAATAGCTGGCAAGACCAAATTTGAACACTGACAAAAACATCTAAATGTATCCTCCCACATTTAAATATTAATTAGGTCATTTGAATTTGAATTTTGAAGGAATCTGCATTTAAACCCAAATTGTCAAAAAGGTACTGCAAAATAGTGTGGCAAAAGAGTGACTTATTTTTATTTTACCATTTTGTATGTTTGTGTGCAAAGATTAAGCAATAATAAAGGAACTTGTGTAATTTCTGTGCTACAACTAATTGTGTTGTGCTACCAGTAATTAAGCTATAGGACATAGTTAAGCATACATAGCAAATTATATTAAGTTGTCATTAATGTGTATTATTTTTTAAATGAAATTCGAATTAAGTAATAATACAAATTAATTCCACACCTTCAAGTTATTATCTAGGGAACAGTTAATATATTCTGCTGAGACCAGGATTAAACTAATGTAGGAATAATTTATTGTTAATTTATGAAAAACGGAAATGTATATGGTTAAGGTAGTCAAGTCTCTTCTGAAAACTACCTTGATTCAAATGCAGCTAGTGCTTTTTTGCCATAAGATATTTCTATCAGACAAAATAGGATCTGCTATACAGTAACATTTTAACTGGATGGGAAGGATGTCAACTTCTATCAGTTAAATTAGTGGATACATTTTCAGTGAAATTGATTTCCCAAGTCTCACGAATCCTTGAAATAGCTAAGAGTCCTTGCTGCTATACAGCTGAGCCATTAATCTTGTTTTGTACACTGAACAAGGAGAGGGGCAGCAAACCAACTGGAATTTAAAGATTCTGAAAGAAACTGGCTGAAGCCCATTAGAATTAAGAGGGTATTTTGCTGCAGAGGATTTCCAGGTAGAAAATATATTATTTAGATGGATTAACAGTGTTAATGTTTTTTTTGTTTTTTTTTTCGAAGCAGCATTTTGACAGTACATCTGCATACAGGCTTCCAAATCATGTATTCTAAATCTTTTGTTTGTGTAGTTACATTGCTAATGTTTATATGCAGTATGTGTTTTCTTTTATAATACTGTACTATTAAGTATTTTATTCCAATCAAGTGTATCCTGTGGATGACTTGTATCCTTCATATGATCATATTTCATATTATATCTGCAGATACACAGTACAGTTTGTTAGTTTTGAATTTGAAAAGATAAAAAGACAAGGACAAAGACGTCTCATTCCAAACATTTTCGTTATTTCATAACTAACCAAGTTTTTGTGTTTTTGTCTGCATCCACTTAATATCTAATCATCTACAGTATTTATTTTTTTAAATAAAGCAAGGCTGGTAAATATTTTTATACCATCAATTTTATCATGTGTGAGCGTGTTAGGCAAGATATTTTTGTATTTGTTACTTTTTCATCTGTATTGTAAAGATCCCCAAAAGATACCGTTATGACAGATGCATTGTCGTAAAAACAAAACAAAACAAAAAACAAGAATCTATGTAATACATTCTACCTCTACTAGTATTTAATGCCACACAGTTTGAACACTTTTTCTTTTTGGTTTATACAGCTATAAGATATTATTTTCTAATAAGCCAGAAGATGGATTTTTAATAAACAAACTATATTAAAAAGCAGCAACTTCTGAAGTGAATTAATTAATACATGTTTAACACAAATGCTTTTGAGTTAAACATACATGCTTTACTTGAAATAAAATGGGTTTCAATAACTGGCACGACATTTCATAATAGAAATGCAAGGGCATTCTATACTGAAGAGAATGTAAAGGTTAAAGGGAATGTATAACCCCCGGAGTTTTAAAGTTTACTTTCCTTATAAATTACATATTTTTCTTCTGTGTGGTATTTTTATTATCTGACTTTAATTGGCTTTATCTCACAGATTTCAATTATTGCACCCACAACAGCTAGTTTGTTTGAATAGTTTGGTGTCATCTTCTTGCTAATAAAAGTGCCCTGACTGGCTGTGAATTGTTTCATTTGGTTTAATTATATTACATAAACACTGGTATCTACAGTATGTTATGTATAGTGAATTCATACAGTACTAAACTCCAGTCATTGGGTTTATGTGATAATTGGACAAAATAAAGGGATTGTAAACAAACATACTGAATATATTTTGTCCAAGATGATTTTGTATTAGTGTACAATATTATTTAGTCAGGCTAAGGATAATTCAAAATATAAAATCAATGCAATTCTGTGTCTGAGTTCTTAACTCTCAGAGCTGTACTACTTTTAATATTTATTATCAATAAAGGTACTGTATGCATGTGCAATGAATATGAGAAAAATAAAATAAAAAAAACATATCCAGGAGGCTGGTCACTAACAAATCTCATGAATACCAGGTAGGCATTATACATATGCCTAGCCTAACATTTTCAAACAATATTTTGTTGCTTAAATCTAATTATATTGACATAGTGTTAAAACCATTTGACAGAACTAAAAGCAACATGAACCAACATGAATAAACTGCTTGTTAAAAAATATATTTTGCTGTCAATCATACTGTCACTGAAATGTGTTGATAAGAAGCTGCATAAAAATACATTCCAAACAGAAGCCTAGTAATTCAAAAACCTGTTGTCAGGTAGTGTGACAGCTTGCAACTCAAAGAAACTTTCAGATTTAAGTTACATGGTCACAACACTAAAAACTTCCTCTTGCAACTAATTTCATATCACATTATACATGAATTTCAGTGCATTTGTTTATTCATTTAATTTTTTTTTTTAAATCTAAGTCAAACTTGAAAATCTGTTACATAGTTCAAGGGCTTGATTTATATTCTACAGCACATACATGCCCATTTACTTTATATATATTTTTTCTTTTCCATGTCAAATTATACATTTGAAAATGAAACACCAAATAATAATAAAAATAACTGCTACCACATTTCAGTTTTTTCCCTCTTACAACAGCTGTGGTTATTTGAAGAGCCTTTATCTACCCACAAGTACCCAAATCTTCCAGTTTATCTAAACTAATTAAAAATATTTCCGTTTAAGAGCAATGGGACCCTGTTTACTAGTTCAGAAAAGGCCTATGTAGTCTTTAAGTGAGACCCCATCAATGTGGGAGAAAACTTTTTTTTCTGGAATGTGTAGGTGGGTGGGTGTGAGAAACAGAGATAGAAAGATGAATGCAACATTTGGTATACTGTGTAGAGCTTCATTTGAGTCAATGTTTGAAGTTATATGCTTGATAGTGAGCCAGAGCCTTTCTCTGCTTCCCCATAACTAATTTACACCTCCACACAAATCTGGTTCTAAGGGGGCTGCGTGGTTGATCTCGATGACATATGTATCTGTGAAATTTCACAACACAGTTAGCACTTATGGAAGCAATGCTTTGTGTGTAAGCTTCACTGGAGCAACTGTGTAGGTTAAAGAACTAGATCAGCTGCTATAGCTGGTTAATTAGCAGACACTGATATATTCTGGACAGGTGCGATAAACACAATTGAATCAGGACAATCTTGTGTTAAATGACCACCTTTATTATAATACAAAATCTTATAGATTTCCAAAAACATTGAACCCAAACAATGGTTGAAAAAAAAATAAGTAGAGTAAAATAGTTGAAGCACAGCCTCATCCTTCGGAACATCCCAGGGCCACCTGCTAAAAAACAAACAATAAAATTTGGAGTCTTGCAGTAAATCAGGATCTGGAGACTGGCAGATTCTGCAGTTAGAAACAGCAGGTCCAGAGGCATGCATTGGGGTCTGAAGGCCAGATATCTCAGAATGGAAGCGTGGGGACAGAAAACAGAATTAGTGCGAGCAATGTGAACAGTTACTCCTTCCCTTAATTTATCAGATTTACTTTGTTTAAGAAAGATAAAAAAACAAAACTTGAACTGCAGCAGGACCTCGATAGGTAGCTAGAAGGAGCAGAAAACGGAAAATACAGTTAGTACGATATTCTACGTGCTGTAAATGTACAGAAGACGTGACCTAAGATTGAAGTTTAAGGTCTCCGATGCAGGGGTCTGATGATGGATCAAGGAACTGGTTTTGGTGATGATTTCGCCATGCCGGAGGAACCCACAGTAACAGTGACGGATATTGTTCCTAGAAGGACATCCTGGGTGGGGAGCAGCATCCGGAGCGCAGTGCGTTGACAGAACTCCAGGACTCTTTTGTGATGGGTGGTTTGGAAGATGAAGGTTGGAGCAGATCTTTGGATGTCCTGCAGCAACATTTGTATCCTGAAGGTTGGAGCAGATCCTTGAATGCCCCGCAGCGACATTTATATCCGAGGTAGAGAGTAGAGGTAGAGAAAGATTAATTGAAAGTAGCGAAGGTGATATATCAACCTCTTTATTAATGCATATCGTAGGGAGACATGAATTACATTAAGTGAAAACCATCGATAGAATTTTGAGTAGTCGAGATGACCGAGCATGATTGAACTGAAATTGATGGGTGATATTGTAACCTGATCAGTAATGATGTATGTGAAAAGAGACACTAACTGCATTGAGTATAGCAAAAGTAGAATTCTACAATAGGATTTTCAGTATGCGACCTAACAAAGTATGATTGAGTACGGAATTTGCCATTATGTTGAATGCTAAATCATAATACATGTCTTTGAAAAGGGTTTGATTCATACGTGAACATTGGGCATGAATCCTGTAGAGGGTCTTGTGCTGGAAGGCGTTACAGGCCGCAGCACAAGGCCCATTCTGGGAGGCCCTCTCTGTACTGACTCTAGAGCGAGCCACACTCAGGAGGCTCATTCTGTACAGACGGCTGGAGCTGTTAATTATTGTCACGATAGATTATCATGAATCCAGTAAAAGCTTCAAGGGGAATGAAAATAAGGGGCTGCTCCTACATCCGTGTGTAAAGTATACGAATTAGAATAGATTTTCTATTGGATCCGTTGAGATGGTTCATTGATCTGGAGGACTGGTGAATGAGTGAGTGATAGAACGTCCAGTTTATCGGGGTTAGAAGCAATAAATTAGAGAAAGCAAGCATAATAGATTCTAAGGCAGCAAGCAGCTTTTTATAAAAACATGTAAAAATGTCTCCTTGAAACTTAACTGAAGTACCACAGGCACAAGATCCAGCATGTAAAATTTCATACTAATTGTATTTGCCCTTTTCTGCTCCTTCTAGCTACCTATCGAGGTCCTGCTGCAGTTCAAGTTGTGTTTTTTTATCTTTCTTAAACAAAGTAAATCTGACAAATGAAGGGAAGGACTAACTGTTCACATTGCTCGCACTAATTCTGTTTTCTGTCCCCACGCTTCCATGCTGAGATATCTGGCCTTCAGACCCCGATGCATGCCTCCGGACCTGCTGTTTCTAACTGCAGAATCTGCCAGTCTCCAGATCCTGGTTTACTGCAAGACTCCAAATTCTTATCCAAAAGGCGGCCTTTCTTCCTGGAACTATTTGTGCCATTCCTTCACCAAGGGCTTCAGTTACTTCCCCACAGTCCCCAGTTGCTTAAAAACTGTTCTGGCAAAAATACAAAGAAACATATTTACAGAATAATATTATATCATTCTTTAAAAAAAATGCATATATAATAATATTTCTAAACAGAAGTGTAATACTCCCCAGAGACATACCTTTTAAAGTTTAATTAAACCGACTGCTGTGAGACATTTTGTTTTGTTTCAAAAATGTATTTATTTCTCATACTTTAAGTGTTTTTGTTGGCACACGCTAAAAAGTGTATGCCACAGTAATATTTGTCATTTCTGTTTTTGGACTGAATAATGTATGATTTTGGATCAGCTAGATCAGCTTTGCCCAGCCTACCACAAATAAATATATTTTTAAGAAATTAACTTTCTTGGTGATTTATGACCGATGATGTGTGAATACAATATGAAAACAATTGGGATTATGTTTAAAAAAATATTGTTGTATGGCAAAGGCAAAGTAACGCGTTTCTTAAAAAATTACAAAAACTTACACATTATATATTCATTGAGTATTTGTTAGCCATACTGAACTTGGTTTCATTCTGGAAAAAATACAAACAAGCATTTTCTTTCTTTTTTTCATTCTTTAAAGTGTTCAATTATTTTACCCGCAATTTTCTCCTCAGTTTAGAATGTCCAATTATTTTTCCTCTTACCGCAGAAATTCTCCACACAGCTCAGGAGAACTGAAGAGTCAGTTGGCATCCTCTGATCCCACGACAAAGCCAGTTTCTTCTTTTTACTCTTAGGAACTTGAGAGTGGATGGGTAGCACGATGAGGAGAAACAGTTCCTGTCGTTTTTGCTTCTACAACCCGCAGGAGTGCCCGAGCCAATGCAACATTCCCTCCGGAATCCCCATCGAAACCAGTGACTTTGCACAGCCAGGATGTGACGTAGATGTGCTTTTACCAGGTGAGCCACTCTGGGATCCTTCATTTTCTTTGTCTTGAATGTTTCCTTCGAGACAGCTTCCCAGCTTAACATTATTTTTCAAACAGAGAAAGTTCAGGTTAGATAAACATACTGACCACAATGAGGGATGAAATACCCATGTGTTTTCAATCTTCCTTTACACAAAAGGAACATTCCACCTGCAGAACAATGAGCCAACATTCCAAAAGCAGCTCCATATGGTCTTCGTTGTCTGCTAAAATGAAAATAAACAAAAAGGTGTTTCATAGATCTTTTCACAAAATACTTTCTGTGAAAGTACTTCTTCAAGTAGCATTACAGTATTGGGGATATTATATTTTCACATATAATTGTATCAGAATGAACTGTGGTCTCAAATTCTTGCAAAGAGTCACTGTATAAAACCTGATTACTCAAACAAACCTGTGTTTTTGGTTTAGTAGCTATACGTTATGTGCCTGCATGCTTAAAAAAAAAATAATGATTTGACAGACTGGACTCTTGTGTGGATTATTAAATAATAGGTGCAATGATCCCCACATTTTGCCTTTTCATTGTTAACAGAACACACATCGCTTTATAGCATTTTTCTGGGATTTTGTTGCCAGATGTTTTTTCAGACTTGATCTTTTGGATCATTACCTTTGCTTCTCAGTTTAGAATAGGGAGTTTTCCATCTGTGGAGTGGTAAGCTGTCTCGCACCATTGCTCCTGCAGTGCCCGCCTTGAAAACTTTAGTCAAGTATGTTCCTACTAATTTCAGAGCCTTGTGTCATACATTTTGATTTTAATCATGTCAAAAGCACCATCTTCCTTTCCTTTACAATCCTTTCCCTCAATATTAAATTGTTTTTCATTTAAAAGTGTACTGTTCCTTCCATTGTGCATCTCAATATACTTCCCTTTTTTTGCAGAATAAGGTACTGTACATCACATTTGTGTAGTTGCTCTATAACTATCAATCAATCAGTGATTTTTTTTGTCCCATTAAATTTAGTGGTGGAATCGGCAACCTGATTTCTTATACAATTATTGTATAGGCATTTATCAACGATAATCAATGCATTGACGTTTTATTTTTCAAAATAAAGAACAAACATTCGTTTGGAGTGGAGGCTGACATGCTGCCAGCAGGAGTATTAGCAACTGGACCCTGACTCGGCGGGTGACTGGAGAAAAAAATTGAAACAAAGAGCTACCAAATTTCAGGGCGCATCCCTGCCTGTGCTGTCGTGTGTGTTTTGAAACAATTTTAGTATTTTAAAAAGGTATTGGGTCTTAAGAGGAGTGCTGGAGACGGGGGCGTATTGATTTTATTGTTTTTTTTAGTGAGCCCCGTCTCTGCGATCGTATTGAGACGCACTGCCCTTTAGTTTAAATTAAAATCTTGTATTTTAGTTATTGTTTTAATTAATGGGCAATGCAAACCCCATGCTGTGATGTCTAGATCTGCCCTGTTTGTTAAATATAGTTACCATCTGTATTTAATAAAACGATGTTCATTGCCCGACATAATATTGTGGTCTAGCTCATTTCCCTTCTGGTATTCTGCCTGGCTGATCCCACCCCGATTAGAAAGAATAAGTGCCCCTCACGGGTGCTATAACTTCAATTTTTATATTACAGGCAACTATTCTTTCTTGTATGACATCTTATTTTATAAGGTAACACTATACGTTGCCAGCGAAGTATTAATAACAATCATTTTGGTTGTGTTACCAAAATTATTATTATTTATTTCTTAGCAGATGATTTCAATTGAAATTTATGTTTGTTATATTATGCACATTCTAAATGAGATTGCTCACATCCAAACTTTAAATAGTAACCTAGAGTAGTGATATCTCTGGAGTTTAAATCTTGTTTTAGACTTTTAATTGAAGGAGAAGATTCCAAGGTTTTTTAAAGTTATTCCTTTTTTGTAAGAATATTCCAAGCAGATTAATCTTTCTAATCAGGATTATTTTAAAATATGGAATAGATAATTAAGTCAATTTACAATTGTTCAGCACTGCCATTTGAACATTAAAATCTAAACAGTACGAAAATAATATTATTACAGTACATTTCTGTCTCCACTTTGGATGTCTACCATCCCCCCCGGATAAATTTGGAATTTACACTAATGAGCTATTAAAAAATAAACATTATTTAGGTTGCAATATCATTAATTAATTTGTAAATTAGGCCTATTTTACGTAAGAGACGAGTTCATGATCTTATCTACCTACAAAGTAAAAAAAGCCTTGATTGGCTGTTGCATGACTCATTACGCCCCCTAAAGGATACTATTCCCCCATTGGCTCTTTGTGCTACACGTTGCATAAATGTCACCACGCGTTGGGTTTTAACATTATGGCCCTTTTGGCGTTTACCATTTTTTTTACGATGCGTAGTCTAATCACAGTCTTCTTTACGTGTTGATAAATACCAGTTCTCATTGGTCACTTTCTTATGCGTTGTGTCAATATGTTTGTGGCCCCAATGGCTTGCCATATGCGTATCCTAGCAACACGCTGACATTGTTTGTCTACCGTAATAACATTAAAAGAAGCACACTCAAGGTTTTAATGCAAACCGGCAACAGGAGACTTCAAATTGGGTTCTAATTTGACGCATCGATTTATCAATATTTAATCGAAGCTCAGGAAATTTAAGGACAGATGATCAATAATCGATGCATCGATTAATTGTTGCATTTATCTTTGCTTGATCGGTGACCACGTCCAAGACTGTCAGTCGGGTAAATGTGTGGTCATTTTCCATGTCTCAATGTCCCTTTTGAAGGAGATTTAAATGTCTTTTTGTGGCAGGGAAAGAAACCAGAGCGAATTATCAGGTGTACTTTGAGTCATCTGTGAGCACACCTTGCTGGAGGCAGGTTAGACAAGCAAGATGGAAATGCAAGGAATGCAGAGTTTGATGGTTGGATTTTCAGGTAGCTTGTTCATGTGGCTCGGCAGATTGACTTGATTGAATGCTACATTTAATAATTGCTTGTGTATAAGTAGGAACCTGTGACAAAGGGAATTCATTTCACTAAGTAGGCTTGCATGAGCTGTGTGGCATTAAATCTAATTCTGTATTGTGTAAGTAATAAAGACAGGTAGATCACACAGGGTTGTCAAGTAAAAGCTTTAGTTAGTGAGAGTAGTGTTCCAAAGGTGGGACTTGTCAGAAGAAGGATAGGGCACACAGTCCTTGTATGGCATACTTTTGTTTTGTTAGAATTTTCTCAAGCGTTTTTGTTTTGAGTGGTTTGGATGAAGGAATACCACACTAGGAGCTACCATGGCTGGTACATGAGTGAGAGCTCATTGTGTTGCAACTAAGTAAAAGTAAAGAATTTGTAAATAATTGTAAATAAATGTCAGACACCTGAACGATTTTCCAACTGCAACTCTGTCTCTCTGTGCTCTCTAGAAGTGGATCCAATACCTTTTTACACTTATGAAAGTGTATATTTGCTTTCCTTTACTGCCTGTATAGTACATTAAAGGTTTATGTGTATTGCCACTCACATTACCAAATAAATGTTGTTCTATAGCATTTTTTGTTCGTTTGTTTTGCTTTTTATCTCCTCTGTTTTTTTTTTCTTACATTGAAGGAAACAATGAATACAATACTGTCATAGTTTGGGGCAAAATCCGATTTTGATACTGCTCATAACATTTCTTGCTTCATTAACAGGCAACGCTGTTCTTGGGATATGCATCAAATTTATATCTGCTGAATGGTGATACACTAAGCTGGATTGCTTACGAATGCTTGTTGATCAGGATATGCTTTGGGGCAGGTTTTAATCTTGCTTTGAAGATCTGGATGACTTTGATCTGCTTCTATTTGTTTCGCTTGACACAAATCATCATAAACAAACCTTCAGCTGTCCATGATAAGCATAATTTTATAGACCTACAGTGTGAAAGGCAGTTATGCCCTCTGTTGTGCCATTGCACACTGGTCTTTTTTAACATTGGCTTATTTGGGCTACAGAATTTTTTAATTTTCAGACAACCAATCTTAGCTAATACACCGAAGATGAAAAATGTAAATTCTTCACAAAGGAAACTAGGTAATACTAGGCAACCGGTAAAAATATTCTTTGGGGGGGGGGGGGGCTCATTAAAACTTAATAGATACAGCTACTGTGCTCAGGAGCATTTGTTGTCTTTCAGAGATTTTGTGCTTCTTACTTAAACACACAATGCTTTTATCTGCTGATTGCCTACACTTAATATCTGGAAGACCATGGCTGTTGTGGAACATCTTTTTTTATATAATTGTTTTGCCTTATTTTGAAGAGGAGATGATGGACTATTCAGGAATCCTAATATATATATATATATATATATATATATATATATATATATATATATATATATATATATATTTTTTTTTATTATTATTATTTATTTCTTAGCAGACACCCTTATCCAGGGAGACTTACAATTGTTACAAGATATCACATTATTTTTACATATAATTACCCATTTATACAGTTGGGTTTTTACTGGAGCAATTTATGTAAAGTACCTTGGTCAAGAGTACAGCAGCAGTGTCCCCTACCAGGAATTGAACCCACAACCCTCCGGTCAAGAGTCCAGAGCCCTAACCACTATGCCATATAAAATCGAACTAGGGATCTTATTTGATGTTAAATTGCCTTTTCAGACATTTGTCACTCCTCTGAAATAGAAACATTTTGAGGTTTCACTGCACTTCTTAGATCACTTGACATTAAAATAATTTGCATATATTTGAAGAGTGGACGATTATCTATTCTGTGATATCAAGTGCTTAGTAAGTGGTATTATACCCTATTCAGTCACACTTCCTTCATAATGCACACTTATCACTTACTAAAAATACAATTGTGAATGGAAATCACATGGTTGAAACCAGTGTGATCGTACATTATTTAGGTAGATGGAATATTAGTGGCGCAAACTGGGCCCATTACTCAGCACAATAACTTGACCTTAACTTTCAGATTATATTTTTCTGTAAGGAGAAAGCTAAGATTCAAAGAGTGCAATTACTGGACGTGAACAGAATACTAGGATAAAAGCCTCACTGTGTTGTAAATTAAATTTAAAAATCCTTGTAGCTTTTGAAAAGGACTAACTAGATTGTTTCAATTTTTGATTATGCAGATGCAATGCTTTGATAGGCTCACATGACTGGTGATGGCTAGGTTTCATACAGGAAAAATGATTTGTATTGCTTAAGAACTGGTGGAGAGATGAGGACTCAAAGCAGTTGTCAGTTACATTATTGGGGTATTTTTACATATGAAAAGGAATAGATTTTGAGGAACTTAATATTTTTCTTTCTAAATGCCTATCAAATCGTGTATATATACGTACGCATGCTTCTGTGTGTTGAGGGAAGAGGTTTGTGGAGGTACAGAAAACATCACTTTTAGTTGAATAGTTGCTTTGAATTATCAGCAACTGGTCGCAATAAACTTTAATATAATAGAGACTTTAAATAATTTAGACAACCTAGAAGATAAAGAGGTAATAATGACATATGGCACAGACTGCTAGGCAAGGAAACGCTTAGTTTACTTGAGCTATTGGGAAGTAGACTAAAAAGCAATACAAATACACGCCTGTGTATTCTGTGTTTTTATGCTACTCGCAGGGGATGGACTTCATTAAAGCAAAGCCTCTGAGACACAGTGTGTTCAGGTAGTTTCTGAATTTCTAACTGACCATGCATCAGTCATGAAGCAGCTTTCTGTTCGGCAGAGAATAATCAAATTAGGCTATTTCACTACTTATGGCTAAAGAATAGAAGGGTTTATGTAGTATGCTCTCTATAAACTACTGTAAATGTAATCATGCAGATCACAGGAATAATAGTTTCAGATTAAATCAAAATACATACACACAATACATCTTGTCATCAAGATATTACTGTTTTCTAAAGGCTTGGCTCCTATAACAGAGCAGGACTTATCCAGAATAATAAAATTGTATTTATTTATATATACAAATGCAATTATGGGTAAACTTGATATGCAAATTTCAGCATTACAGCAACTGTATACATTCATTACAGCAATTGCAGACATATTTCACCATGTTTGGGGCTCATCAGTGCAGTGCAAGTCGCCAAAGGCTTCTACATTCACAGCGTTTTTAAACGTCAGAGAACAGTAACTGCAGACATGTCATAGAAATGTGTATATTATAAATTTTCTCTACTTGGTGTTATTATTATAATATTGAAAACATAAGTAGTCATTAGTGAGTGACGATAATGGCCCTTTCATACCTAGTTGAACTGCAGCTCGCCTCCAAGTGAATTCAAGTTGGCTTTACTGGGTTCTTCAGACGCAGTAATATATTTGTATAGATAATGAAGACTACAAAAAACAAGAATTAAACTACAGAGAGCTTTAAGTGCCATGTCTCGAGTCAGTTGACTTATGTCTCCCTGTTAATTATAAATTATTTACAGTATATGAATGCTACATACTGTATATGCAGTACTCAAAGAAAGAACAAATTAATGTATTTTAGAAACTTCACACTATACTGTTTTATAAAGACCACAAAGTCCTATCACTTCTGTAAATAAAATCCCAAACATTTATTTCCAGAGAAAGTGGATACAGTTTTATGTAAAAAAATACTGTAGTATAATGGAATAGTATTTTGTAAATGGTGACACCCTTGCCTTCACTATAACAAAGGTAATACTTATCTGCCTCTTAGAATTATTTCTATAATATTGTAGTGACTTTACTAATGGGCGCATCAATTGGCGTCTCAATTGACCACCTTCATCTGCCGTCAGTATAATGACTTTGTTAATGGATGCTGTCAATTGCACCCTTTCATTTGATTAACAGTACCTGCTGCTAATAACTGTTAATGGACTGTGGGGGGTAGACAATGGTTGAGGAGAGTTACAGGACCAGTGCTGTATATGTGCTATGCGTGTAGTGAAAGAACTGATGTCTGAACTTTATGAAACCACGGAATATTGCATTTGAAGTGGACTGTCAAGTTGTGTGATTGTAGTGCAAGGAAGCCTAGAAAGAGAATCTCCGCTGGAGTTTAAATCGCGAAACGCAGACTCTGAAAGCTTGCTGAATCGCTTTATATTCTATACACTGGATTGGTAACGTTGAACTTCCTAATCACTCTGCCTGCAGTGTCCTTAAACAACCGTTTTGCAATATCTTGTATGTTGTATCCTGTCCTATATTACTGCATGCTTTCTAACTGGGGAGGAGGGGCTGGTTTTAGCTGTATACTGCGGGCAGATCACCTATACTCTGGAGGGAGGGATAACCTGTACTACAGCATAACCCTACACTACGTGTTTCAGTGGGAGGTTTTATGCTTTACTATTTGATTGTTGATTTCTCACGTTTGATTTTTGCCATTATTGATTTAATTGAGTTTTGTTTGTTGAGTTATTTTTTTGATGGGCTTTGTTGTCACATTTATTTTCTTTTATGCACTAGTCACTATAATCACCCCAGTGAAAACGCCTACTCTAGGGAAGTCTGGCTGAACTCGAGTGCCCTTCCCCCACTCCCGCACCCTACTGACTGTAATTGTGATAACATTTCTTGATGGAATTTAGCCTCTGGTATTTTGCTTATTTATTGGGTTTTTAACTATTTATTGTAATTTAATAAAAGACTTGAACTATTACTTCTGCTCCCAGACTGCTGATCATTATAGCCATAGGACAACCTATCTACCTATTGTTAATAGTTGCACAAGCGCACCTAACTCTATTCCGGACCTTACCGGATAACAAAGGCTGCGGTCACGCTACTCGGACCCCAACGTGGCATTCACACTGACTTAGGTGGGTTTGTTACAATACGTACCAGTACTAGTTTTAGATTTCATTTTAAAACATGATGCCTGGTACTACAAATCTGAGAAATCTATGCTTGCAGGCCTTGCTTTCAGAAAGCCTTTCACTTTTTGTGGTGATTTCACCCCTTCATGGCTGCCTTTCCTGTTAGTAACCAACCACGTGCTTCCCCTAACGACTGAAATGCTTTGAAGCTATAGCATGCTTTAACCCGAAGACACTGCTGACATGAAATGACCTAGGAAGTGCAACAGATTTCCTTGACGACTAGGCAAGCAAACTGTGACTAGTAGCATTTACCCATTGGATGTTTCCTTTCTCTCGATATATATATATATATATATATATATATATATAGATATAGATATAGATATAGATATAGATATATATATATATATATATATATATATATATATAGACGTGCTCAAATTTGTT
Source organism: Acipenser ruthenus (assembly GCF_902713425.1). Classification (NCBI taxonomy): domain Eukaryota; kingdom Metazoa; phylum Chordata; class Actinopteri; order Acipenseriformes; family Acipenseridae; genus Acipenser; species Acipenser ruthenus. The sequence continues at coordinate 72,719,636 of NC_081191.1, read as the reverse complement.
GGTACCTCTCCACAAAAAATGAAGAATGCACAATTTTCTCTGAAATAACTTGAAACTGACAAAAGTAATTGGCATCCACCATTGTTTATTCCATATTTAATAGAAATCAGACTTTGCTTTTGATTTTTTATTCAACAGAATATTGTAAATAAGAAAACAAATGAAAATGGCATGGACAAAAATGATGGGACCGCTAACCTAATATTTTGTTGCACAACCTTTAGAGGCAATCACTGCAATCAAACGTTTTCTGTAGCTCTCAATGAGACTTCTGCACCTGTTAACAGGTAGTTTGGACCACTCTTCCTGAGCAAACTGCTCCAGCTGTCTCAGGTTTGATGGGTACCTTCTCCAGACTGCAAGTTTCAGCTCTTTCCATAGATGTTCGATAGGATTCAGATCAGGAGTCATAGAAGGCCACTTCAGAATAGTCCAATGTTTTGTTCTTATCCATTCTTGGGTGCTTTTAGCTGTGTGTGTTGGGTCATTATCTTGTTGGAGGACCCATGACCTGCGACTGAGACAGAGCTTTCTGACACTGGGCAGTACGTTTCGCTCCAGAATGCCTTGATAGTCTTGAGATTTCATTGTGCCCTGCACAGATTCAAGGCACCCTGTGCCAGGCGCAGCAAAGCAGCCCCAAAACATAACCGAGCCTCCTCCATGTTTCACTGTAGGTATGGTGTTCTTTTCTTTGAAAGCTTCATTTTTTCGTCTGTGAACACAGAGCTGATGTGACTTGCCAAAAAGCTCCAGTTTTGATTCATCTATCCAAAGGACATTCTCCCAGAAGGATTGTGGCTTTTAGCAAATTCCAGTCTGGCTTTTTTGTTTTTCTTTCAAAAGTGGAGTCCTCCTGGGTCTTCTTCCATGGAGCCCACTTTCGCTCAAAAAGCGACGGATGGTGCGATCAGAAACTGACGTACCTTCACCTTGGAGTTCAGCTTGTATCTCTTTGGCAGTTATCCTTGGTTCTTTTTCTACCATTCGCACTATCCTTCTGTTCAATCTGGGGTCGATTTTCCTCTTGCGGCCACGCCCAGGGAGGTTGGCTACAGTTCCATGGACCTTAAACTTCTTAATAATATTTGCAACTGTTGTCACAGGAACATCAAGCTGCTTGGAGATGGTCTTGTAGCCTTTACCTTTACCATGCTTGTCTATTATTTTCTTTCTGATCTCCTCAGACAACTCTCTCCTTTGCTTTCTCTGGTCCATGTTCAGTGTGGTGCACACAATGATACCAAACAGAACAGTGACTACTTTTCTCCATTTAAATAGGCTGAATGACTGATTACAAGATTGGAGACATGTGTGATACTAATTAAAGAAACGAAGTAGTTTGAAATATCACTACAATCCAATTATTTATTAGCTTTTCTAAGGGGTACCAACAAATGTGTCCAGGCCATTTTAGAATATCTTTGTAGAATAAGCAATAATTCATCTCTTTTCACAGCTTCTTTGCTTTATTCTATGACATACCAAAGGCATGCAAGTATACATGATAAAATAGCTTTTAATTTCATCACTTTTCAGGAGGAATGAAGCATTATTTCAATGAGCTGTAAGAGTACCAACAAATTTGAGCACGTCTGTATATATATATATATATATATATATATATATATATATATATATATAAATGATTTCCATTACACGAGAGTAGATGTTAAAACTTCATGCTGATTTGAAGCTCTCGCCAAGATAAGCACCAACTAAGACGTAGCTTTACAGTAAACTAATGTGATCCATATGTGTCTCCCTCCATTTACGTTTCCTTCCATATGATGATATAGATATCGAGAGAAAGAATATATATATATATATATATATATATATATATATATATATATATATATATATATATATATATATATATATATATATATTCTCTTTGAGAGCAGTTTATGTTATGCCTCTTTTTTATTTGGAAAATAATGCATGTCATCACTATTAGAAGTGTTCCCAAGTCGTTCCCTTTCTTTACTTCTTACCTGTACTGTAAAGTGAGCTTTTTTTTAGATTCCTATCAACATCCATGTATAGCAATATGCTTTACCCAGGAAGGGGGAGGCTGTTTTTTTGCAAAGGTAAAACACAGTATATGTGTAGTATACACTTAATTAACAACACATTGCAGCATATTCTAGGTAACATTTAACAGGTGCTTTCATAAGATATTTTGATAAATATAACTGTTTTAGCAAACACTTGTATTAATTAGTTTAAGTACTTAATTATGTATAGATTATACATGGACATATACATGTTTAAAATTTTGCTGTCATTGCTTGCAAGCAGAATTTATTTCATACTTGACAGGCAATACATGATTATGCATATGGGTGATTGTGGCAGGATAGCAGCAGAGGGAAGATTCAGAGACAGAAAGTGCAGTGAAACCAAAATATTTTAATTAACAAAACACAAATAAAAAGGCACGATGGCCAACCAAAAAGACAAACACAAAACAGGCTTTAAACAAACCCAAAAAAAACCCACTCTCTCTCTCTCTCTCTCTCTCTCTCTCTCTCTCTCTCTCTCTAACATGTCTTCTCTCAGTTACAAATACTCTCCTCGTTACAAACACTCTCCTCGTTACAAACACTCTCCTCGTTACAAACACTCTCCTCCTAACAAACACTCTCCCCCTAACATACCCAACCACTCCCTTTTATACAGGTGCCTGGGCTAATTGGGCAATTCGCACCTCATTAGCCCAGGCACATTCCACACATTCCTCACACATAAATTCACTGAATTATTATTATTTATTTCTTAGCAGACGCCCTTATCCAGGGCGACTTACAATTGTTACAAGAATCACATTATACATTATGAACCACACCCCGAACTCACTCACATCCACTCTAAACAATACAAAAAACACAGAACCACCACAAAATAGGCTGCACCCCATCACAGTGATATTCATTAGTCAGTATTTACTTGTGTGCAGCTGACATCAGATTACGTAACACAGTAGTAGCTCCCTGGTACACTCCAGGTAACTCACACAGTCAACAGCAGTTCATTAATCACTTGACATTTCTATACAAAACAGTTAAAACATGTCTTCTAAGTTGAGTAACATAATAATGGTATACATCCATATACAAATCTATAGCTTTTTAAAAAAATTATGGCTAAAAATAACTCACTAGAGGCTGCTCCCTAAACAGAAAACCTGCCATACAAGGCTTGTGGGGTAACCACTGACATCTGAACCTGCTAAAATAGAATATTGATGGTTACCCCCACCATACCCTAATTTCATAGGGAAATATAGAATGCTAATCACCTTCTACCTGCTGCCAGCATCGAGATTCAACAACTATAATAACGAACAAGGTAATAGTGCTTGTATTATAATACTAGGCTGAACACACCAAACACCAATGTTTTCAGGATGAAGATAAAAACAGCATGCCTCGAAATGTAAAAGACAGTTTTCATATCTAAGTTGTCTGAAAGGTAAAACACTAAACCCCTCACGCAAATCGTTTTATAGAAGTTTTCTAAAGCTTCTAAAACAACTGTGTTTTGGAGGTAATGGAATTTACAAGCATATTCCTCTAATGTTCCTCTCCAAGAGAATTATTCTTGTGCATTCTTGTCACGAATGGTAGCATCTATAAATCAACTGCTCTTCTCCATTGTCCTGTCAAGACAACATTTGGTTTTGAATTAAATGACTTTACCCCCTACCATCTGTCAGCCAACAATAATTAGTTGTATGGTATATTTGGCAACAGTTACAGGACTGCTCACTAATTAGGCTGTTATTGTTTATTATATTGTTGTTTTAAGGTTTGTCCTAATTAAAGGGCTTAAGCTTCTGGGGATTTATAGTAATGCCAAACTAATGTTTCTTTTTGTCCTTGTAAATATTTTCTAACTTTGCAGAGGTGACAGAATACACCAGAAGACTAAAACACATTATTTGATTTTAGATGAATAAACAATTATTTATATTATACCAGTCACCTAATCATTATATACATGTTTAACTTTAAAGTCTATAAATCACTGGTTCAAAGAGGAATGCATAAATATTTATTTTCTCCTTATGTCTTCTCCTGGTTTCATTGCATCAAATAGCAATGGTTCATTCATGTCCAGATGTCTTGCATTTGTAAGGAGGTATATAGGAGTAAAGTTATCTACCACCCTCTTACACAGAGCAGTTTACAGAGCTCAAAGGTTAATCCTTAGTTAATCTAAGAACATAAATAGAACATCTCCGTCTCTCTGTTTTATACTCTGTTCCTGACCTCCTTGGCAATGTAGAGGAAGTTATAATGGGATTAGCAGAATTCCTAAAATCAGGAAGCTAATCATTCTCAGCCCCCATTGCTTTTTTATGAAATTATGTCACTTTAAACCAGAAAGGCGGCCAGTTGTCAAGTCTGTGTTTACCCAGTGACATGCGTCCCACTAAGCCATACATTCTGTTGGAACCTGTTGATAAATTGACAAAGGCCAACCATGTATGTTAAGCTGGTAAACAGTTTGCATTGTATGTGTTATAATTTACTGTTATGGTCAAAAAATTTAGGAATCATTGAACCAATCATAAGAGAGAAACTGCGGGAGTATCTATATACAAGGAAGGTCCTGTCTGACAAACTTCAAGGATGGACTCAAAAAGAGCCTATGACATCATATGCTTTGACAAAGTCACATACAAAAGACTAATCCTAAAGACACAAAATTTGGGGTAGTGGCCAAGACAGTTTTAGCCATTTTTATATGATGTCAATACAAAAAGATTTAGACCACATACTGAACAGCGTAGAAACTTGATACATGAAATTGAATGTAAACAAATGTAAAGTGTTACAAATACAGTAGTCTCCGGCTAAGAGAACACCCCTCGGGGTTAGAACAATTTGCAACTTTTTGTAGCAAGAGACACAGTGGTGCGTTTTGTCATTTGTTTACTTGCCATTTTGTACCGATGAGGTACACTCGTGGAAATCAGAATACAAAACGAGACAATGATATGACGGAGGTCTGGTAAGATTGAATAAACCAATCCGTGTGCCTCATGACACTCTCGCGATGACAAGTCACATTTGAAAAGGTTGAATAAACCATTTGATAATGATGTGCATTTGAGGAGATTTTTGGAATCAAGCCCAAATTGGGTATCTGTCACTGGAATTGGGTATTTTGAGTCTGATTCCGGTTCCTAAACTATTTAAAAAAACATGTCCGTATGTCAAAGTGTGAGCGGGGCGGGGGCGGGGGCTTGGCATCTTATATACATATAAACAAGCACTAGTGCTACAGTTCCACATCCGCATAAAAAATATTAGAAAGACCACAACAATCACAGAGCAAAAAATAAGTGAAACTAAACTCATCACAGCCGCGATCAGTCAGTAGTCCGAAACAAGGACAACAAAACGCAAATATATAGTCTAGTTAACTGCATGTTTTTTTTTAATGTGTCAATTATAGTTATCAAATGTATTTTTGACAAATTAAAAAAACTTTTATAATTTTAATAGTTTTATTGATATTTGTATCCGGTTCATCGGTTCCAAAGCAGGAACCGGGTACCCGGTTTCAAAGGAGCTGGTTCGCACATCTCTACCATCTGAATTTAAGTTTGATGATGATGAGTTATCGGGTTACAAAACAGAACTGTATCAGTTGTGAATGAATCGCTATCAGTGCCAAAAGGTGTTCTTTTAAGCGAAGTTCCTGTTCCTTTAGGAGGAGCATTTACAATAGGAAAAATCCATTTAACGACAAAAAAGGGTTCTTTTAGGCGAAGTATTCTCTTAGGAGATGTTCGTATATGTGGAGATTACTGTATTAAATGGCTGGTGTAACAGGGGGATATTACCTGCATGTGTTGTCACTGAATAATAATGAGTCTGACACAGAGCAGTGGGTGTTGACATAATGTGTCCATCTCCAAATGTATTAAGTAATTACCAATTTGGAGATGGCCACATATATGTATATAAAGAGCTGATCAGCCGCTCATGAGGGTGGTTGTTCAGAGAGGAGGAACGTAAGAAGTAACAGACCAGGAAGTAATCACACACAGGCAACGCAAATCCGCTCTTTGTTTATTCATTATAAATAAAACGTTTAAACCAAACATTGGTACACAAAACAAAACAATACCTTTAAATAATAATAATACAACACAAAATACAAATAAACATAGGGGCGGGGTGTACCCCATCACATGAGGGTATGGAATTTGTTACCGAGTCATGTTGTTGATGCTGAATCACTTGGATGCTTTAAGAATAAACTTGACAAAGATTTGACATCAATCAGCTATGAGAAACTGGGTGACTATAGACGGGCAGAATAGCATTCTCTGATTCCTGCTTATTTGGCAGGAAAATTAAAGCTGAATTCTATGAAAACAGTTTGCAGATATGCAGTTTGCGCCAAAATGTCAAGAAAATGTGAAGACATTTGCAGTGTGTTAATCACTTTTGTTTAAAAGTCAGTCCCTCACAGAAATTACTTCTTTGAAATATATCTTGTAATATATTATAGCACTGGCGGATGAAAGTATGATCAAACAGCGTGTCAGATAAATCAAAGCTCACATACACAGGACTGGAACCAACGACAAAGTTACCCAACTAGGCCACCGCACTATTTAAATACAATATTTGCGGACCTGGTTGGAGACAGGCAGACATAAAATTATAAACAAAGTAATACTTTGTAAATCAAGCATAAAATAGACCAACACACAAAACAACCAATGGCAACTATGTACAACTTCAGACAGCAGCCACACTTTGACAGAGGGCTAAAAGTAGGTTGCCAAATGGCAGATTTTTCCATATCCAAGACTCACAATTACATATGTTTAATGAGGGACAGTTTCAAAATGGATCACTCTACAGGTTATTCTTTCTGCTTATTTCCCCACAAGGACTGGTGATTTACACATTTCACAATTTTATTTCAAGTGTTCTAAACTGAATTATATAGTTTTATTTAAGGTAACAAATTATTATAAACCTGTTATAACTTGGCTTTGCCTCGTGACTCACTACACCAGAGGTGTGATAAATCACACGACGACTGCACACCCTGTCATGTGTTATTGCTTATATTATCATTTGGTAGGCGTTTTTTTTTTTTTTTTTTAAACTTACTTTAACAGTGTTTTGGGTTTTTTTTTAACATTTGTAAATCTAACCTACCAATAATAAAAGACAAAATGCATCTGGGGCAGTGTTGGAGAGTGCAGCCAGCGGCTGGTGTTGATTCGCAGGGAAGCACGCAGATCACAGTGAAGTTTGGTGTAAAACCAATTATTTTTATTTAAGAACAATGATAAACAAAAAGCTAATTGAACAAAACATCACACAATTTGAAGAAAGAAAAAGTGGAAACCAAAAATAAATATTTATAGTCATCTAATCACCGGTACTGAATTCAATAACTGAGTCCAACCATAGAGCTGCAAAACTGCCCTCTGATCTACACAAAAGGAAGATCCTGACTGAACCACCTGACAGCCTTTATACCTTTCCAGGCTTACCCCTCCTCCAGAATAAACCATTATGCAAGTGGTTATATAAAAACAAAACAGCAAACAGTTATCAATAATAAATAAAGTATTCAAAAAGAAACAAATCAATGAATATATATATGTACTAAACATTAATCTAACACATGCATTAATACTATGCTTTAAAACAAGCAGAGGGAAACTTAATTAAAATAAGCTATCCCCCCTTTCAATATCTTCTACAGGTACTGCCCTGCTACAGGAAATCAGTACTCAGGGAAGTCAATAAAAGCTTCCCTCACCAACATGGTTGGTTCCCCACTTCCTGTCAAGATGGAGGACCATACCACCACACCCAACTCAGGTTACCTAAACTATTGCATATCAAAAAACATGCACATTAAAATAACTGTTGTTCATTTTATCTTAACAATAGTACTGCAATACATTGTTCTGGAAGTGTGCACCCTTCCAAACCAACTGTCTAAACAGTACTCTTGATTAACCTTTTTTGTTTTTCAGGACACTCCCTACCACAGGCCTCCAGTCCCGATACACCAGGTAAGTGAATTTTGTTTTTATTATTTTCCTTACTAGACACAAGGTTCAGCAACACAATACACAAACAGTTAAAAAAACAATTTGCAGAAAATGTCCAGATACATACTGAGACAAATGTGAGGGTCTCCTCCCTCACAGGCAGAATAGACAAAAAAAGAGAAAGACCTGCCACAACACTGGCCATTATGGTTTAGGGACACTACAGAAAGCCAGGTCGGCAATGATTCAACTTGAGCCTGATTGCCCAAATGGTTTCTCCAGTTGCTTTAGGGAATATGGGATTGGAAGTCTGCTGTAAAGTCTGTTCTCTAGAATGGCCCGTTGAAAGTTATTCTTTATGAAGCAATTGGTTTACATTGTTATAATAAATTAACATTTATCTATCCATATCCATTACAGGCAAAGACACATTTATATGTATTAATATTTATTATTGGTTAGGATCTGTTATAATAAGATTGTTTGCTTGAGATAGACAGTGAAAAAGTACAGCATGTTAAATTAATCATAGTAAATAATCTTTTTGTTATTTTCTTGATGAAGCTATTTCTGAGATAAATAATCTGAGAAAACGGATTGTAAGGACTTAACGTAATCAGTAATTAATTTGCCATCAGCCGACCACTTCTTTTACACACTGCAGGCCCACGATGCAGCCACCTCAGAGCTACAGCATCGGATGACAACACAGTTCTGGGCGGCTTACAGACAAGCCCGCAGGCGCCCGGCCAGACCACAGGGGTTGCTGGTGCGCGGAGAGCCTTTACCGGACGCACCACTCTGGAGCTCCCTTACTTTGTCTTTTAATCAGGCTTTTGCAGCATGCTAATATATTGATTTAAGGAAATGTTAATTTGCCTATTGTACTTATCCATGAATGACAGCACAATGCCTTGTGAGACCTCCCAAGCCCTCTATCTCTTCCACCACTGTTATCTTAAATGTCATTTGTTAGGTGGATCAGAAGACCTTGTCATTGTACAAATAACATGGGTATGAGTTGAGTCACACAGACTTTCTGTTTAAGCGTCATGCTTCACTGTTGGTGATTTGTCAATAGATACAGTAGGCATGATATTGGTTTAGAAATTGAAATGCATATGCTCAGTTTAATAGTAATCTATACCAGGTAAAGCATATGGTTTTTTTTGTTTGTTTTGTTTTGTTTTAGATGAAGTGTTCTTCTTTCAAGCTTTCAAATCAAATAAACAAGTTGGTACATCTATTATATTATATTTAGGGCTTCTGATTTTCAGTTTTAACCAATAAAACCAGATAAAACACCCCGACACAAATAAATGAAATCGGTGGATAGCCAATAAACACCGGAAAAACTGTGTTAATCAATTTATGTTGACTTTACCCTTTTTCCATTAAAAAATAAAACCTACTACAAAAATAATAATAAATACAATTCCCAGTGCTGCTGGGCAATGTCCCGCCTTCCTGACTTGCATCTATCATTGATTTGTGCTGAATACTTTAAACCCGCCCCAACTACTGAGTGACAGCACATTCCTACATTTCTATTGGAGACTCCGCTTGTGAGATTTAAGACAAGATTACAATCAGTATGGAGGCTTGTTAGCGGGATTTGAAGCTGTATTACAGTTAAGATACGGAGGATTTAAAACAGAATTGTGACAAAATGTACAAAAATGCCTACACACAAAAACCCCAGAAGAATGTGCCCGTGACCATAGGGATTTCGTTGTGGAAGACAGCAAAGGAAAGAAGGTACAACCTAAGTATGCCAGTACTGTCAAGTTACTACTATACATATTTTGACAGAAGAAAAAACACTCAAGCATTTTGGAAAGTAACCAAAAACACTAATTTCATACAGTATATCAAAAAACGAAAGCACCGAAAAAAACAATTTACATCAAACTCAAAAATAGCTAAAAATAAGCACCGAAAAATACAATTAATAAAACCCGAAAGTCCTAATTATATTGTAAACTCAGAAAGCATTGCTTCTGTAAATCATCTCCCGATGTGAAACCAACCACCAGTACTCTTTTGGTGTGAATTTCCTGTAGGGGTGTGCATGAAATTAAACCCCATTGCCTGGCAGAAAGTCCATATTATCTGGTATACAATAAGATGACTGAAAAAGCAACCAGCAGTAAAAAGCAGCTTATATTTAGTCCACTTTAGCCAGTACACATTTTTTCTCTCGTTTTATAACAACTAAATGGTACATGAAACTGATATGTACGGGGAAGTTTCCTTTTACTCACAGTTCCCACAGTTGCATAGAGGGAACTGACAAGAATTACAGTTGCACACTTACAGTGGGCATTTCTAAAGCCACCTTACTTCAGAAATAAAGCTACAAGAAACAAGTAAGGCAACCAAAATTATATTAAAAGTTACTTTTCTTTTGTGCTTCTAGTACAGAGCGTTCAGAAAATCTCATGTCTACTTTCCAAACAAAGCAATGTTAAGTACTGCCCCACTGGCCCTTCTACTTTCATTAATATTGCCACACAGTAGAACGGTACCAAAAACCTAACTTTCTGGGTACAAGTTTTGTTGAAAAATGTTACGTAGTATGCTACTGAAACACAATTATAATATAATTATTTATAATACATTTACAGATATTTACAAGTTTAAAGTTGGCTGATTTATTATGGAAATATAGATGGTATATTGAGGATGATGAAGAGGTGTGCGCGGAATGTATAGAAGCATGTTATTCAAATTTGGCCCGTTTCCCATGAACGCACAAAACAAACATGGGAGCACGTCACGTGTCATGCACATAGTTTCCTAGCTTATATGTTACCAGAGAACTGCTGAGATGAAAGCAGTTGAACACAGTATTTAATCAATGAGACCGTATAAGAACTAGAATAAACAAATGTATTTTTGTGCAATATTTTTTGTGAGTGTGTGTGTATTGCTATTAATAATTTACATTTGATGTCCCATGCATCACATCACAGTAGTAGTAACACTTGGAAGATATGGTTACAGATCTATCTTACAGATGGGCTAAAATAAAATGCATCAACTAAAATATATTTCACGGTATAGAATTTGTATACAGGGATAAGTTTGCTGTAAATAAGCTCAACCCACTGCATGCAACCCCATCACCACGGGACACCTTTACAGCGACAGACCACCACCGCAAGCCCCATTACAGCGCAACTTTGTAGCTATACTTGCTGCCTGACCGAGATGCATTCAGGGTCTTAAGTTATTGTGAAGTAGCTGCATGGTTTGTTTCAAGTTATTGTTATTATTTATTATTTTTTTACACATTACCTTAACAAGTTGCTCTTCTTCAGTAAAGACGTATTTTCCATTTTCCATTGGGTCACGCACGCTGGTGTTGCGCTGTACTGGGTCACGCGGTGCTGGTGTTGCGCTGTACTGGGTCACGCGGTGGTGGTGTTGCGCTGTATTGAGTCACGCGGTGGTGGGGTTGCGCTGTACTGGGTCACGCGGTGGTGGGGTTGCGCTGTATTGAGTCACGCGGTGATGAGGTTGCGCTGTATTGGGTCACGAGGTGCTGGTGTTGCGCTGTACTGGGTCACGCGGTGGTGGGGTTGCGCTGTATTGAGTCACGCGGTGATGAGGTTGCGCTGTATTAGGTCGCGCAGTGCTGGTGTTGCGCTGTATTGGGTCACGAGGTGCTGGTGTTACGCGGTGGTGGGGTTGCACTGTATTGAGTCACGCAGTGATGAGGTTGCACTGTATTGGGTCACGCAGTGCTGGTGTTGCGCTGTATTGGGTCACGAGGTGCTGGTGTTGCGCTGTACTGGGTCACGCGGTGGTGGGGTTGCGCTGTATTGGGTCACGCGGTGGTGGTGTTGTGCTGTATTGGGTCACGCTGTACTGGGTCACGCGGTGGTGGGGTTGCGCTGTACTGGGTCACGCGGTGGTGGGGTTGCGCTGTACTGGGTCATGCGGTGGTGAGGTTGCGCTGTACTGGGTCATGCAGTGATGGACGCGCTGTAGGGTCCGGATACGACCTGAAGTACAGGGTCAGCTTGTGGCGGCCATCTTGGGAAGGACAACTATATTTCACATTATTTCAAAGTTTATTTAATTTCTTTTTGTTTAAGTCTGATTATATACTAAGTATATAAACTAAGATACACCTGTGGAGATGTGACTGATGGGACATTATTTTGCAAGCTTAAATAAAAACAGTCACATGACAGACAGTTAAAAGAAAGGAGTTTAATACAGTTATTAGAATATAATGGTTTCTTCAATATTAAATTATTAGAAATAAGTGTTTTGATTACATGACCTTATCTTAATGTAAAATCAAATACATTGGACTATCTTGCAGTGAACTAATGATTTTTTTATGCATTATTTAATTATTTTACCAGCAATGTTAGACAAAGGTCTTTAAGAACAGCTATGGTATATGAAAAGAACACTCCTTTAACACATATGTTTATTTCTAATTGTGAAATTCAACAAGCTTGTGTTTTGAATTCTGCAACATATCAACATAGTGCCAGAGAAATGTATTAGTCCTTCCCAAATATATTGATGGTATTTTACTCAGTTTCAAATGTGATAATAAAAAGGACAGTATAAATTCTTTATTTAACCAGATTTGTATTTTTCATTTAATAGTAAATACACAATGGAAACACTACATACAGTTGTAGTAAAAGGTTTATATACCCCAATGGAAATTTCAGTGTTGGGGAAGCTACTTTGAAAAAGTAGCTAGCTAAAGCTAAAAGCTACACTACAAACTATTCTGAAAAAAAGTAGCTAGCTACACTTAAAGCTAGTTGGAAAAAGTAGCTTGCTACTTTCAAAGCTACTTTTCCAGTAATGAAAAACTACCATGGTTTTAACATATTTATAAACTATACTTCAGAACTGTGGTGTTTTGGCTGATACTATGGTTATTAACGTACAGGTTCACATGCTGCAATCCACTGACGAACACCTCTGTGTCCTTAACCCAGATCCTTTTATACACATAGGCATTATGGGATATATATATAAAACATTCATTGGTCTTTCTAGAAAATAAAGATGGTCTCATGCAGTCCTCAATTTAAAGTTTAATTTGATACTGTTCTCTTTGAATTGGGCACTTCATCAGAAAAAGCAATAACAAGAATTGCACTCAGATCCTTCTACAAAGTGTGTACTCTTTCACCACGGGAGATAGCAGAGACACTAAGCAGTCCTGTTGTGGTTGGCACGAATATCCAGCACAATAATACACCTGCTTTATATCACAGCAGTGGTTTTCAACCCTGGTCCTGGAGGACCCCTGTGTCTACTAGTTTTTATTCCAACTGAGTTCTTAATCACTTAATTGAACCCTTTAAATCGTCTTATTTCAATCTTTTCAGTTGTTTTCAGCTCTTAAACAAGAGAAGATAGTTCAGATAAGTGTTCAATTAAGTAGCTGACAATTGAGATGGAGAAAACCAGCAGACAGGACCAGGGCTGAAAATCACTGCATCACAGAAAACCAACAATTCTATCCATAATTAACAAAACCACATTTAAAACCAAAAGCAAAAAAACAATAAAAAAAAATAAAAAAATCTCAATAAAAAAAAAAAAGTAGTGAAGTAGCGTTACATTTTGCTGAAAAATAAAATTGCTTACTGTGGTATTACATAAGGTAAACATAATAACTGCAATTAAACCATGGTTATTATAGCAAACAATAGGGCATTTTCGTAAGGGCAGTGATATATAAAAAGCAGCTGCCATCGGAGTATTTTCACTTTTAGAAGGCTAGCTAGATTCAGCATCTAGTAACGGAAGCGCTTGTTGATGCGACATAATAGTAACATTTCAAAATGTGAATCTGACAAGCGATTTCGTTTTGGACGAAAAATGTCCTTGCCAATGCTGAAGAGGCATTTGGCAAACCTGTGTTGAACTTGATGAACACCTTCTTCAAGTGTGGCAAGGCTTTTACAAGTGACTTCTCACTGGATTCAAAAAACCTGTCCACTTCATTACTCAGATCATTACTCAGAAAAGAATCCTAAAAAGCTGTCATCCTCCTCACTCGAAGTCTCAGTTGCACTGTTGGTTGCATCTCCAAATTTCTGCACCTCATCTTGCAATTTTGCGATGATTGGCATCTTTTGTTCTGTCTGAAGATACTAGAGCCGGAATATGAGGTGGGTTGCACTTGCCAATAGGAAATGTTCTTCTTGAAATATGTAGCCAATCCTATGCTGCAGACCACTGAGAAGGGTGTCAAGCAAAGGCACGCTGTGTTGCACAACCAAGTCCAACCACAACTTCTGAAGTTTCTCCAAAAAGATGGAGATCATTGGCATCAAAACACCCAGATATGCCACCTTGTCTGGCTGCAGAATGTCAAGCGCCTGTGCCAATGGAGCCATCACCTGAAAAAACAAATATAACTATTGTATTTTCTGAAATACAAGAATGTTCCCACTTGCCCTTTTCAATATTATATTCCCTTGGGTTAAGAAACAATTTTACTAATAGAAATGGGAATACAAGCATATTTTATAACTCCATTGTTTGTTTCTTTCATAGAAAAAATAATTTCCACACACTACTACAAACTTTTTTTGTACTGTTATATTAAAACATATTTTGTATATCATTGTGTTATTTACTAATAGTGAGCTCAAAGGTAAACACAAACTCTTGATCTTGTATCTTGAAATAAAATGGAAGTCAATCTTACCATGACATATTCCCGAATTAATGCTGTTTCCACCAGTTTGAACCATGGCAGTCCAAGCCCATCGCACACACGGTTGAGTCCTTCCTCCTGCTCCTCCATGGACCTCTTCATGGCCTGGTAGACAGAGTTCCACCGTGTAGCATTTGGTATTTGGAAAAGACATCCAAGGGTGGCACTGATCAAGACTGATACCTGTGTGCTTCTGCTCTGTTTGTTCCACAGTGCCTGGCATTTTCCAAATGTTACCCTTGAGATCCTCTTGAATGGATCAGATGCATTTATGGCTTCTTCTGCATCACTGGTCGCAACAAGGTTGTGGGTGTGACAAGCACATCGCTGATGTTTTGGTAAGTGGTAGTCTTGATTTTCCAAACCAGACCCGCAGAGGACATCTGTTATATCCTGAAACAGGAGGTGATCCTCTTCATCTTCATCAGCAAACAAACTAAACGCTTTTACAAAGTTTGATCCATTGTTTGTTGTTGTCATTTTCACCTTGTTCTGAATGAAGAATTCCACACGGATGTCTTCCAGCACTGAAGCAAGAACATCATATGTGTGGCGCCCTAGCAGTCTCTGACAGGCCAATGCACCTGACCACACTATTAGAGAGTCTGGATCAATCCAGTGGATGGTGACACCGAGAAAGCTTTTGTTGTTGCATGACCATGCATCTGCCGTAGTTGACACAAAATCTAGTTTTGACAACACAATTAGAAGGTTTTTTTTTTCATGGAGATGAAATCATCTTCCTCCATCTTCACCAGAGTCTTCCTAGACATCAGCTTCCTTGTAGGTTGTAGCCCAAGTGCAAGTTCCTGGAATCCA